>NW_027412722.1:196619-387459 GCF_025532065.1 Leptinotarsa decemlineata
TTAGATTTCTTTCAATTCTTGCAAAATTGCTATGGAATAAATTGGCCAGGAATAGAAAAAAAAACTGATTATGATTATATTTTTTATTTCCTTATATAAAAATTCAATAAACGTTAAACCTAAAAATAAGTAAACGAATTTACAGTAACATAATTTATAAACTACACAAACTCATTAGAAGTTCTAAATCCGTAGTACAATAGTACAGCTACCAGACTGAGTCATGGTCGGTGGGAGGAATCGTATCTGCGTAAAGTTCGGGTTGGTGTATGACAAAGTTTTAGGAGAAAAGGAATGGAAGTCTTTGTTTGCAATTTTACGTAGTACGGATTAAGGGGTAAACAATGAATGGTTATTGAAATGCCGTTTTGGTTCTTGTAGATATAAAAAAACAGTCACCGACCATGACTTAGTCCGGCAGCTGTACATAAATATGATCAGTGCACATTCAAAATTGCATATTGCATTGAAACTGAAACAACTGAATGCAACTTGTATCTCACTGCTAGTCAATATGTTGATTAGGAAATGTAGATTTAGGAAGAGTCTTCTTAAATAATTGACTTGTGATTTGTAATAAAGGTAAATAGCTTTCGAAACTTCAAGTATAAGTCGATCCAAATTCCAAACTACTTAAAAAGTCAAACTAAAAAAGCTCATAAATTTAGTTTTTATATAACTTTTTGAAAGGCCAGTGTTACTCAACATTCTTTGAAGAACGGCCATAACATCAAGGATTTAGAGAGCTTTAAAAAAGCAAACTGTTACAATGAGAAATATAAAATAGTGGCATGGGTCCAGCCTCCCAAAGAGGTAAACACTCTATACACTTTTTTTTCATTCAGTCGTCTAATTTTTTGAAAATACACCGGCCTTTTTGTTGTAATTTTCTGCAAAAACTTTTTAACTTTCATACTTGCATGTATTTAATTCTTGTGTATGGAATATTTTGAATTATTGTAATATATTTACCCAAATGAATTTAACACAAATTATTATATTACTAAACATATATTTACTGCCATTTGAATGAATAATTGAAAAAAAATAGTTATTGTGAATGTTTATTTGTAGTCTTGAATAACTAAATCGACTTTATTGAATTTATATTTGAAAACTCTAGCCTAAAAGATGCATATTTCAAATTTTTAACTTAGTATTGAAAACACTAAAAAAAAAACACATTTTCATTCATGTTTTTTCAACCCTTTTTAAAATGAAATCTCGAACATGATCTGGAGAAATGTTAACGTAGCGTTGAAAACACTACCGGACTATTTCTGAAGACTTGTACATATAACAAGAATGTAAGAAACATATAGGTCTTTGCAATACACACTCTCAATAATGATTCTAAAAGTAGTGTTTTAGGATACGTTTAGTTTTTAGGGCAAGTTATAATTTAGCTGAACTGAGTTCAATAATAAATACTCTTGAATATCTATTGAACTGAGATCAGTTGAAGCATTGTAACGCTACGAATAATTTTTGAATCATATTAGTTTTGTTGTAACATGACTTGGTGTAAATTTTGATTGAAAGATAAATATAAAAAGGTATTAAACTATTAATTTTGTTTGTTGGACTGTTAAACAGCTTTTCAGTAATGTTTTTGAAAATAATTGTGGCGATTATATAAACATTTGTTTTTGTAAATATTTTTTGATAACAGAATATTTTTCAAGTAAGTTATCAACTACACCATTTTTGCAGTAATTAATGTTGAACTTGGTTTGTGATTGGAATGCCGGTTTGAAAACTTAGTTATTTATAACGTAGATTTCTCATTGAATATTTTATTCTCCAAACGTATCCCCAAAATTATTTTTTGTATGATTGTAATATCATAAAACTATAACTAGAGACTTAATAATTTTTATATTGATCAGGCAGGAGTTCTTATATACCAGCCAAAATATTTTTGTGTAATTCATATAATTGAAATTTTTAGGGTTTTCATTTTTGGTAATATTTATAAACGTTTGTCTGTTCTGTAGATATCACTGATAAAATGTTGAATGGGGTTTAAAATCGAACAAGTTTTAACAAATTATTGATGATTTCTTGAATAATCATTTTTGAACCATCAACTTTTAGTAATTATTTTCAATTTTTCAGGGACATCAGAGATTCATTGTAAAATATAAAAGACATTTTAGCTAATTTTCCATAGTTGTACATAATGAGTAATTTGAATTGTTTATACAATTTGGACCTGTAAATTTAGTACACCTCTTTGGTTATTTATTACAACTAAGTATTAAATATTATTTGTTAAATTTTATTTTAGCTCCAACATATTCTGATTTTTACAAATAAATGTTACTGATGAGTTTGTGTTTTCTTTCATAAAATTTTGTTTTCGCAGAATGATTATATTCAAATGCTGTAGTTTTTAACAATGAAAAATATTTTTAGGTCCTACAAGAGTAACTTGTACAAATATTTTATCTTTTCCGTTTTGTTTTCTCTTCACAAAATTATTTCGTTATTCAAAAAACTTTATTGCGAGATTTTCACTAATAGTTTTACAAAAAATATATATATATATATATATATATATATATATATATATATATATATATATATATATATATATATAATACGTATATATAAGAAGAGTAGTTTTTTTGGAGATTCGATCTGGTTAGAATAAATATTACTCTTTTTAGCTGCCCGAGCTTTCGCTAATGTTTATTAGCTTTATCGAGGGCTGTAATATAAAAAGGACATAATAAATATATATAAAATATAATAACGGATAAAACAGCATACCTGGGCTATGTGAGGATATTTAATTTGGAAATTAGCGAAAGCTCGGGCAGCTAAAAAGAGTAATATTTATTCTAATCAGACCGAATATATATATATATCTTTTGGGGCTCCTGGATGATGAACCACTTTCAGCGATCTTGTGTTTCCAATTGGGTCTGCAAATAACATTTAGGAAATTAACAGTGATGAGATAATCATGTAATTCATAAGCTTAGAGATGAAGTCATTGAAAAAGTTAACAGAAGATAACAATATTCTTCAGTTAATGACTGAAAAATATTTTTTTCCAGATCTCTTTTAATTTTTGATAAGAATAATTTATAGCAGTTTAAATTCATATGTGCGATCATTTAATTATAATGATAGTAATAATAATAATAGGTCTTTGTTTTCATAAAGACCTACCTATATCAGATATATACATAGAGTATCTCCAACAGGTGTTTCCAAACTTTTCCGTTTGATAACGGCCATCTTGTTGAAGCTACATCTGTCAAATTAGTTGTCATTTATTCAGTATGTTTTGCCATATCATCATGGACGTATATAACATTAAACAAAACGTGCCAATAACAAAAATTGGTGTTCTCCTATGGATATCTGCCGCACGTACCTACAAAATCGTAGGTCTCATGAGAGAACGTTTTGGTATTTTTACTAAAAGTTGGACATATCATATGCACCTCCGGAATATTTTTATTATTCCGACTCCCACTCCTGTGTATGTGTTTGTGGAGTTGCTTCCGGACCTTGTCTGCAGGTGGTACATATAATACTAAATCAACTGCAGGCATAGCTTATGTCTGGTTAGAATTTTTTTTCAGGAATATTCATACGGTTCACCCTGTCTGAAATGACATCCCAGCAATGACAAACAAGGAGCTAGTACTCCGAATCCGGTCTGTCGGCGCCGTCCTTTCATGAGTCTCGCCAATCTTGGAGACAGGAAAAAGTCACAGAGGGACAAAATCTGGTGAACACCGTGGCGAAGGCATGATTACGGTGTTGTTTTTGACCAGACGAATGAGAGAGGTGCATTATCGTGATGCAAGAGCCATTAATTGTTTTTCCACGATACCGAACGTTTTCTTTATATTGCTTCTCGCAAGCGGCACATTAATTCAAGATAATACTCCTTATTGACCATACTACCACGTAACAAGAACTCCTGATGTACTACGGCACGGTAACCGAAGAAAACTGTCAGCCAAACCTTGGCCTTTTATTGAACTTGGCGTGTTTTTGGTTTTGACTCCCCTGGGCTCTTCTATTGGGACGATTGGACTTCGGTTTTGATATCATATCCATATACGCATGATTCGTCACCAGTTATGACACTTCAATGCCAATCTGGACCGCTGTTGACGTCATTCAACAATACTTGAGCGATGCTAATGCGACGATTTTTTTGGTAAAAAAATAAGCAATTCTGACATAAACCTCGCTGCCTCATGATTTAACGATTCTCCATAACAATTTTCTTCACTTTCTTAACGTTTTCATCGGTTGTTGATGTGCTGGGGCGTCCAGGGCGAACGTCGTCATTCACACCTTCTCGATCATCTGTGAAAAGCTTGTACCACTTGTAAACATGTTTCTGACTCAGAATACATCGCCGTATGCTACTGTCCACACTTCAAGTGTTTTTAAGCACTCAAGCCAATTTTTTTAAACAAAATTTTATGCGAATTCTTTTATCCATTTTTTCCGATAGCAGAAAATCACCGAACAAGCAAAACACTTCTAACTTTTATGCCTCTCACCAACGAACTGAACATGCTAAACAGCTGAAACTAAACATATGCCCGAGACAAGTGTAGCAACATAAAAAAATCGCTAATCGAATCTGCGTAGCCCGCGAAATTTGGGCATTCACCTTATTTTTTCAACAATCTACGTGAAAGCACTGAATAAGTAGAATTCTGTTGGTACATAGAAGAAAATATTGTATGATGCTACACATGTTGCGGTTTTGTTAATTGTGAAAATCTACAACTCCTACTCACAATAAAGTGCTACTTGAAAAACTAGAAATATTTAATGCTTGGTACGATTTTTTCACTTACCAGTATCAGAAATATATAGTAACATATATAAAAGCATGGATTTCCAAATTCATATTATTTTGAAAAGCAGTATGAAATCAGTCTCGTGATGGTGTACAGCGAAATAGTTTGAACTATTTTCTGAAACCAAAATAACCTGAAAAAATATTATCTTCTTGAAATAATGAATATTGAGTTACACTCAGCTACAGTAACACTCCTACAGTATCACTGTAGCAGTCTGTGGTTATAGAAATTCAGAGGTTCAATTTGATATCATCTTATGACAGGGACTAGAACCTAACTCTACTGGGATAATTCAGATGAATGTATAAATCAAATGAAACTCTCCAATTCTATGAACAGATACAAGACACGGAATTAAAAACGAATTGCCACACATCACAGATTCACATAACCTCAATAATCATCCAATTCAAACTCCAAGTTGAATACAAACAATGTATGTATATCATGAGACATTTTTTATTCAAATCGAAATATTATTTTGAATAGTAGTAATTTCATTGAAATCGAAAAGAATACGCGACATACAATTAATGCATCTAACCCCCTCAATTGAGTCGGGTAACTTAGGCGCTGGCTCTGCGGTCTCATGTTGAGGCATGATAGAATTCAACAATGGAATATTATTGTGGAAAGATGGGAATTCAATCATTTACGTAATCTGTTCATATATTCAACCATTGTGTCTTCAATAATGTATATTTTGTTGGTGGATCTTTGTGATATACAGACGTGTATTCACTCCGTAAATACTTGACAGCAATCTAGCCCCCTAATCCCAAAGTCAAATTTTTTGTTCGAAGTCAAACTCCACGTTCAAGATGAACGTCCTTCAAGATCAAACCTCAGGCGTCCTTTGAGGTCAAAACTTAAGGTCACATATCTGAGACAGACTAGAATATCAAGGCAAACAGCCATGTTCAAGATTATATGACCTTGCACATAGCTCAAGGTCGTGTGACGTCAGTCAAGGTCTATACTAATAATGACGTCACAGTGATGGGGAGGCCCAGAACCGGCTGTAATTTCCTACTACTTACTAGTTCAGTAGTAAGTGCTTTCCAACAAAAATTCTCATTGGAATTTTTCGCTATTCGGGTAATAAAATTGATTGAATTTGATAGTCGATATTTTGTTCTTATATCGATTCATTCACCTAAGACTATTTCAGGAAATAGTCTCGTGATTTTATCATGCAGCAACATGCTATCATGGTATTGCTGACTAGCAAAGTTCTCGTAAAAATTGGAAATTCATCCATAAAATTTTGAGGCATACCACTAGAACCGGAAAATTTTCACAGATTTATGTCCATTTTTAAAATAAAAACTTATTTTTGAGAAATACAATTCGAGCAAACAGCAATTAATGAAAAAACTCATTATACTGATGGTTTGATTATGCTAGTTACTGTCATGGTATTGCTAAATAACAAAGTTTACTAAAAAAATTAATGTAATGGATAAAATTTTTAAGTGAATTGAAGGGGTTATATTTTTAGGAGTGATTAATTTTTGGGAAAGAAAGTTTTTGGCTTTCTACTACTCCATTTTGATACAAAAAAAAATTATTCTCTAATTCCGATGACATTCAAAAATCGTTAATTATGAATGAATTGTGTGTGTATTTTCTATAATGTTAATTTGTCCAATTTGGTACTGAAGAGCCTTGGGGCGAGTGTCTTAAGGCGAAACATCGGTGTATACCAGTGAGGGTGACAGTGTTCCATGTAAGTGCAATTTATTACCATTCATTAAAAGTAGAACTCATATGAATGATATCTGATTCCACAACGGATGTTTGAAATACAAACTGAGTAGAGAAAAGTATCTTCTGTATAATTCAGTGTTCATATAGAAGTATTTGTTTCGAAAGAATTTTTTTCATTCGTGTAATTCAATGTTTATATGAAAGTAGCTGTTTCAGGAGGACTTTCTCTCAGTTTGTGTCTGAAAGTTACTTCTTTGCATGATCTACACTTCCATGTATAGAGTTACTTATTTTCGAATTGATTACTTCCTTTCTGTGGAAGATTCCCTCATCCTTTTTTGTATCAAGATAGAGTAGTAGAAAGCCAAAAACTTTCTTTTCCAAAAATGTTTAAGTCTTGTGTCATTACTTTCGAAGAAACTGTTATTCAACAACGCAAATAGTTATTTTTTCAACACCGATAAAAATACACACATATTACACATCAATAACAACGAGATAAAAATGTATATATCTTTCTTCGCTAATTCGATACCGGGGAAGTATTGCTTGTTCTGAATTTCCAATAAGTAAAGAAATCTTACCTGTACAATTTCGCCCGAGCTTGTGCAAGACTACTAATATCATCCTTGAGGACATACTGTCGGACTCCTATCATGAAATTTTTGATATACTGGTCCCAACTGAATCCGTTACTCTCGCTTATATTTATTTCGAATTCCCCTCCATCTTTGGCAGTATCGATCGCATTTTGAAGGGTTTGCATCGTCGATACTTCAAAGTTCCATTGATTCGTGGAGAAAAAACTACCCGCCTGCAATGCTTCGTGAAATTTGCGACTTATCTTCAACATTCTGCAAATTCAAAAGAAATATTTAAGTATGGTTGATATTTGTTGAGGATTTAATTTTGAATGCATTGTTCAAAAAAGAAGCAATTTATCTAAAATAACATTTCAAGAATCGAAAATTTTAAAACATTTCTTAAAGTTTTGCTAATTGTTTTGAATTTTATTTATTCATTCCCAATAATAATAATATATATATATATATATATATATATATATATATATATATATATATATATATATATATATATATATATATATATATATATATATATATATATTCCTGAAATTGAGATGCTTAGGTACAGTCACTGATATCGCTGTTATCTAACTTCTAATGAAAATAAATTTTGTTACGCCGTTGGTCTCACTACCGCGGAGAACTGCCACTGAGCGCGGTGCTGTACCGTGACGTCACACCTTCTCCGCGAAACAAGTAAAAAGTTTCTCGAACAGACGAAGATCGCGTAAGAACTAGGTCGTGAAAATACTAGAATACGAATGATATATCTATGATGACTGACTGTACAGTAGGCTGTCTTACCACGTGATTCGCCTGAGTTGCCATATAAGTTCACAAAAAGTAAAATTCACTAAGTTTAAAGTTTAAAGTTAAAAGAATTCGAAATATTTATTTACTCGGAATTTGACAATATAAATTTAAATATATATAATTTATGAAATGAGAAGTAGGTTCATCACTGATAAAGTGGATTAAACAAAATTAGAAGTTTGAGAAATAAAATATGAAAAAAATTTTTACGCCGTGATTCATAAGAGAACTGTACTAGCGTATGCTTATGACGAATTTACGAAACAAGTAAAAATTTCTGAAACTACCAATTCAATAATTTTGTAGCATTTATTGTAAATAATATTCAATGTATATGATCATTCAATAAATAAAAAAATTGGTATCACTGATTCTGATTTCCTATAAGTTCACAAAAAGTAAAAACACTAAGTTCAAGTTTAAAGTTGTAACCTAGAAGAATTTTTTTGAAGACAAAATTGAGTTTGAAGCAAATTTAATTTCCTTCAAAAAAAAGTGGAATTCGAATGAAATAGAGTTTGAAATAAAATATGAAAAAATTTTAATTTTGATCATTTATTAAGAGTAACTACAAAATTTTAAATACCAATTCAATTTTTTGTAGTGATTGTAAATAATATTCATGTATGATCAAAAAAATTCAAAATAAATTGATCAGATTATTAACATTCACCTTTCCAACTCTACAGCTCAAACACTGTGATCGTTAGAGTGTGCTTGACGAAAATTTTTTTAAGCAAATTTTTTCTTTTCAAAAAAAGTCTCAAACCGAAAATCGAGTTGAAGCTGAAAAAATGCTGTGTTATATAGGGGAAATCAAATTTTTAATGAGCTCAGCCTCTGAGTGACTAAAATATTCAATTGAATTTTTTTTTCTATAATTGTCAGATTTACTTAGCACCGAAAACAAAAAAATCGACAAAAATGAAAATGTGTTTACGCAGATATTTTATTAATACTTTTCTCGGTATTCATATTTGTATCAATAGGATATATATATATATATATATATCAATCGAAATATATAGAATAATAGAATATATATCATTTATATATATATAAATTATTTTATATATTTATATATATAAATATATATATATATATATATATATATATATATATATATATATATGCAGTTTTATCTTCTTGTTTGTTCTTTTAAACGGTTAGGAATCACACGTTAAAAGGTAAGACCTCGTTAATCCTTAGCTCGCACAAGTTTCGACTTCTGAGGGTTGTCGTTCGTAGGGGTGCGACAGCTGGTTAACGGAAAAAAAAACAGATTAGTGCAGGTATTTGTCCTCTTCTTCTATCCGGGTGTCCCTTTAAATTTGTCTGTACTTGGGTTACACCAGGTAATATCCTTTGTATTGGTGTTTCTTTAGGTTCATTGTTTCTAGGAATGTGTATTGTATTCATAGTATATCGAATGTTAGGTCTTGTTGTGTTTTGATTTGTATTTGTTTCTCGATAAGTGAATTATGATTTTTGAATTTATGGATGTTTAAGTATTCCCAGATGTCCTTTCGGTTTCCTTTATTGACTTGTTTTATGAGTTTAATGTTTTCTCGCAACACACGCCATACAAAAAAAAACATAACTTTCCTCCACCAGAAAGTACAGTACAAACAAGTACAGTTTTTTCAGCTCAACAATTCAAAATGAAGTTCTTCGAAATCGGAGAAAAAATGCAAATTCTAGGGAGGTTTTTATCATCTCTTACATTCCTGTACATAACCATCTGAGGATTTCAACATGCAATATGTGAATTTAATGGGAGAAAAACCAAGCAGTCATCAGGATGAAAATTAGTTATGAAGGATATCATTGTTGACACTTTTTAGAATGTTTTGTTTTCCAAATTGATAATTTTAGAATAGAAAAGAATAGACATTTATTTATACTGAACAATAAACAGAATGGTTTCCACTTACATGATGTACAGTTTTTTCAAAAGTTCCTTACATATAGTATTCATTGAATACCATTGATACAGTTAAAATCTATATAAAATATTACAATATGAAACAGTAAATAATAAAATGGCCGTAAAAAGATTCAGGCACATTGAGCGTTCGGAGAAGTTGTCCCTTTGTAATACTGAATATATCCAGTTCACAGTTTCTCGCCATTGTTCGAAACATTGTTAAAGAGGAGACAACTTGTTTGAGATACGAAATAGATTGTCTCTTCTTCTCAGTCTTATGTCAGGTACAATAAAATAGAGAATTTCAGATACTTTCAGTTTTCAGAATGTTAAAAACAAAAATTACTTCCAAGGACTCACGGCGGTCTTTCAATAGTTGCATGTTAAATTCTTGTAATTGGCTAGAATATGATATAAATAAAGGCCAAACATTGTGTTTTATGAAAAAGAGTGTTCTTAATAATCGTTTCTGGACTTTTTCTATAGTTTCAGAATATAAAAAGGTCTTTGGATTCCAAATGACATAACCGTATTCCACCTTAGAACGAACAATGGAGTTAAAGAGTAAAAAACAAGTATCGTGATCTTAGATCACGGCTAGATCTTAAGATGAAGCTCATTTTTCTATAACATACCAAGTATTCAATGTGCCCAGAGAAACTGAACACACCAGTAAAAATGATCCCGAGATCTTTCATCTCATTGATTCTCTGTAAATTGGTATGATTAATGAAATAGTCCTTGATAGTAGGTGACTTCTTTCGTGTGAAACTCATTATTTTGCATTTAGCTTCGTTGAGAGATAGGTCAGATACTGAAAAGTAAGCAGATAGATTATTGAGATCATCTTGAAGCATATCAGAATCTTTTTCGCTTTCAATTCTTCTAAACAGCTTGAGATAATCGGCATATAGGAGAAATTGAGAATGCCCGATATACCGAGAAATGTCATTAACAAATAACACTAAAAGGAGAGGTCCCAAAATCGATCCCTGCGGAACTCCCGAAGTAGCGGTGAATTTGAAGGAAGATACGTTGTTAAACTGTACGAACTGTATTTGGTTGTACTCACATTGGTTTCTGTCCAGTGGTATATAAATAGATATCCAAAATAGCAGATGGAATGAAATGAAACAAAGTAGCGTAGAATATATGCATCGTTCTGTTGGTTCTATAGGTAAATCCTGGGTACCAAGTCACATACTTGCTGGGGTACTCGATAGAATATTTTTCAGTGAATTTTTTCATCTCGATCCAGGTTAATGGATTCGTTCGCCCACTTGTGCAGTTGTAAACTCTCATCGTATTCGACCTTGAAGAATATGTAAAAAGAAATTGCGAATACTTATAAAAATATAAGATGATGAACTAGAATGATCTAGAACTCTATTCTTGAAGGTGTTCGGAATTCTGAATGACTGCATATAGAAAATTTAGTAGGTAATTGATAGAAATATTTATTTTGCCATATTTCAGATTACCTCATTGCAACGGTATGCCAAGCTGCAGTTATGAGGGTATTAACAACTATATCGACAGGTATTACATCTATTTTATATTTCTCCTCACAAATTATGGATTTGATTGTACCTCTTCCACATTCCATGAATATCCCTGTAATACCACTCACGCTGTCTACCCACCCAGGGTACGGTTCTTTCCAGGCTGCTGTTACTGAAAAAGAAATGCGGAGACCGTCAGTAAAGTTTCAATTTCACTCACTATCATTTTGCGATAAACTAAATGTATCCTATGTTTCAGTTACCATCATTTTTTTATTAACTCTGATTTTCTTGTTCACTTTATACTAAAAGTTTAAATACTACCGATTTTGTGTGGAAAAAATAAGAAAATGTCTTGTACTATACAGGGTGTAACTGAATAAGTGTAAAACATTCAAGGAGGTATATGATGGAATCGGCCGATACTTGATGAAAATCCATAACTAACGTATTCCAAAAACACTTTATTGTGAGATTTTCACTAAAAATTGTACTGGTACAGATACGTAGATGATATCTTAGTATGTTTTACTGGTACAGATAGGCAATTAGGCAAATTCATTGAATATGCCAATTCCATCCACCCGTCAATAAAATTCACCACTGAGAGGGAGGTAAATAATTCAATAAATTACCTGGACTTAACCATTACGAAAAATAACAATAAACATGAGTTTGCAATTTTCCACAAACCATCGTACACGGACATTATCATACATAATTCCTCCACACACCCGTACCAGCATAAAGTTGCTGCATTCAATAGTATGCTTCACAGATTATTGAATATTCCACTGTCTGATAGGGATTTCCAGAAAGAGCTGAATTTGATCAAACAAATCGCGATTAATAACGGTTATAAGGTCGATATTGTAAGCTCCATTCTTTCCAAAAAACGACAAAAGCAAGCCATGGATCTGGTCTAACCATATTCAAGATGCGATAACGTTAGTTATAAGACATTGACATATGTGGGGGAACCAAACAGGAATATTGCCCGTTTTTTGAAGAAAGAAGGCGTAAACGTAGCTTATAGAACGAATAATAACCTAAGTAAATTTATTAAAAACAATAAGGACAAAACTTTGGTGTCGGATAGATCAGGAGTATATAAGCTGACTTGTGGCTCTTGTCCAAAACTGTATATTGGCCAAACAGGAAGAACATTTTTCCAACGAATTAAAGAACATAGGAGTAGTTTTGTAAATAGAAAGACCAATTCCACATTTGCAAACCATCTTTTAGCAGAAGGACATGAGTACGAGGTGTTACATTTAGAAGAGAAGAGTTTGAAACTTAATCTTCTAGAATGTTTAGAAATCAATAGATTCAGGAATTCGGGTAATTTACTGAATGATCAATTAGAACTCAATAACTCTCCGTTACTGAATATATTTTTTCAAATGTGAAATGGAACATAAGTGCAGGTAATTTAATTCGTTAGAAACTCAGGTAAAATATCAGCTACTGAAAATTCAGGTACTTCGATTTGACAGGTTTTTTTTAATTACTCACAATAAACAGATACTATATATATATACTTAGATATATATATATATATATATATATATATATTAGATATGTGTGAAGAATTAGTTTGAAAGACACGCCAGATGAAGCCATTGTATGGCGAAACACGTGTTGCGTTTTTGTAAAACAATTTAGTGAAAATCTCACAATAAAGTGTTTTTGGAATACGTTATTCAAGGAGGTGATTCCTCATCAAAAAAAGATAGGATCCTTCATATAAACTTCATTGGAACATCCCTTGTTAAGGTACAGCCCCTTAAAGGTGGTACATTAAATTTGTATAAACAATTTTTTTCACAAGCACTGAAAAAGTTACAATATTGAAATTAACCTGACGTTTTATACTACCAAAAAGACACTAAGCCAGTAATTTATATGGTTTACCCCATGATTATATGGTTACCCCCATGGTTGTAAGGGGAAAAAACGCAACCCCTAAAATTTATTTTCAATCTAACTTTTTGCCTTATTATTTGTTTACCATTTAAAAATTCATTTCCGGTAGCCTGTTTCATTCTAAACAAAAAATGTCTCTTGGGTTTTTTGCCCAAAATAAACTAGTTCGCAGCAAAAAATTATTTTACGAACAACTACAGAGATACATCGTCATGAATGCGAACTGGATTTATTGTTATTTTGTAGTTAGTACCTGCATTACACGGTTGAAGGGTAATGAACACACAACATGTAGAAATCATAGTAAATGTTCAATATGACTACCTTCAGACATGTGAATGATGTGAATTTTTTTTTTCAAAAAATATTTATTTCTTTATCAATTTCTATTTTGTCCTCTTCAAAGTAGTTCCCTTGGATATAATTCACTTGTGCCAGAGGTTTTTCAAATCCTCTAAGCAGTTCTAATATGCTCTTTTTGGTATGTCCTTGAGCTTTCTCAGAGATTCGGTTTTTATCTCCTCAATCGTCGCAAAACCGTGTTAGGAATCACACGTTAAAAGGTAAGACCTCGTTAGTCCTTAGCTCGCACAAGTTTCTCAACTTCTGAGAGTTGTTGTTCGTATGGGGGCGACAGCTGATTAACGGAAAAACAGATTTTAAAACAGATTTTTAAAACACCGTCGTTTCATCATGGGAATGGGAAAAAGTCGCAGGTTGACAAATCTGGTGAGTACGGTGGATGAGGCCAAAAAAATTACGAGCAAGCAAAACCTTGACATTTGAGCGAACTTGGCGTGGTTTATTTGGTCTTGGCTCTCCTGGGCTCTTCCATTGGGACGGTTGTACTTTGGTTTTGATGGCATAACCGTATAACCATGATTCGTCACCAGTTATGACCCTTTCAAGCAAATCTGGATCGCCGTTGACGTCATTTTATAATTCCTGAGCGATGCTCTTGCGACGGTTTTTTGGTCAAAATTCAGCAATTCTGGAACGAACTTCACTGCCACACTCTACATATCCAAAATTCACGAAAAAATTACATAGCATGAGCTAACTCATATGCCGACATCCTCATTCGACGATTCTCCATAACACTTTTCTTCACTTCCTCAACATTTTCATCGGTTTTGGATGTCCTGGGGCATCTAAGGCGAGTTTCGCCATTCATATCTTCTCAACCTTCTGTGAAAAGCTTGTACCACTCAGAGTACAATCACCGTATGCCACTCAGAGTACAATCACCGTATACCACTGTCAACATTTGAAGTGTTTTGAGCACTTAATTTCATTTTTCGCATAAAATTCAATGCAGACACATCTAATTTTTATACCTCTCAGCAACAAACCAAACATGCTAAACAGCCGAAATAGTGAACATATGTTCAAGACAGGTGTATCAACATAAAAAATGAAAACATCGCAAATCGAATGTACGTAGCCCGCAAAATTTGAACATTTACTTCATCTTTTGAACAGTACACTACATATTCAACTAACATATTATTGTAAATCATGCCCAAAAGAAAATAACGCCGGTCGGCACTGGTAACCATAAACCAAACGTAACGTAGCTAAGAGCGCGCGAATGCACGATGATTCCCCGCCACTCGAGAAGCAGCGAGAATAATGCTACCGACTACTATCGATTACGATATTTATATGCTAGCTTCGAGCATATCGACACAGTCAAGTGGAAGCTACAGTGCGGGACGCGAAGTGATCTAGTAAGACGATAGACGTTCAAATAATAAATTTTTAGTTGAAGTGTTTGTTGTATTTAAAGTGAAATGATGTTAAGTTTAATAATTCAGTGTAGTCAATTATTGGTGAACCCACGGGAAAAAACGTAACAATATTTTCCATATTTAATATGTTTTGATTTAAAATTATGACAATAAATTTTATAAATGAGATCCCTCTTTTAGGTAGCGAAATATCTCAGTTTGCTGAACCTGTAAAACCCCTAATTTTTCATAAATTTAGTTTTTTTGGATACTTACTAATTGATGGCCGAACTATAGCAGATGGAATGGTATCAGAACTCTTTTGAACAATTTGTTCTGCCATAGCTTTCGTCAAAGTGTATGTGTTAGGATGTTTTCCCTGAAAATTAACAAAACAAACAAAGTTTATACAAATTAGTGTTACACTTAGATGAAAAAAAGGTTGAATTATGATGGAGGTATATTGGCGTTATATTATCTCGGACCATAATGCAGATGACATCAACTGTTTTTTAAATTAGTTGAACTCGAGCGAACCAATGATTAAATTCTCGTTAGAGAAGGAAGTGCATAACCAATTTTAATTTTTTTGAAGTGACACTCACATTTAGAAGAGATAGATAACAAAGTCGGGCAGCATCATCTAGTAATCGCTCACGCGAGAAAACTCTTTTTCGAAACGTAAGCCGTTTTGAAAAAGCTGAATATCAAAGTTTCATTTTTTCAATCATTCATTCCATTCGAAGACAAAATTCATAAATACGACAAGTTGTTGACTAATTGGACTCTTCAAAGGTTCTATACGCAGATGACTTGAAACTCTATCACAGTATAATATGTTCTTATGATTGCGAACGTTTCACCCTGAATTTGAATTGTATTCCTGAGACAATTTAAAAAAAAAAAGAAAATATAAATTTTTTGCGTTGTTGAAGTGTACCCTTTTTACTCGGAAAAGTTGTGGGAATCAGGTTTTTTCATGAAAAGTACCAAAAGTTCACTGTGAAAAAAGTTAGGACAATTTGAAATAAATAATGACAGCGTACGCAGCGTCCTCTAGATGTTACATGAAAATCAATATGAAGTTCAGTTTTCTCACGTCAAAAAAATCTGGCACCAAATTTCGTGCAAATAACTCATTTTTTGCAAAAGCTATTTTTAAAAACAAGCAAAAAAAATCAATTTCAACACTCTGTATCTCCGAAAGTAAGCATTTCCGGACACAAGTTTATATAGACTTTTTTTTTAAGGAATACGTCACTTGAATATTTGAACTTACTTATGTTACACCCTGTATAGTGTCGGAATAATAATCTATTTCTCAACATATCCAAATGCAATGTAATGTCATACTCACTGAAAACGAATCTGACATTACACAATTACGTCATAAACAATCAAGTTCTGGAGCGTCCTGACGCACTGATCTAGATCGATTCATCCCTCTTGCCAGATTATACAAATTAAAAGACATTTCTTAGCTAACTGACAGTTCTGTTTTTCATTTATTTTTTTATATAGATTCACAAATTATGTTATTAGTAATTAGATTTGTAATGTACCCTTTTTTGTAATAAGATATATTATTTTTTAGTTATATTTTAGTTAGTTTTATAGCATATCTAGTAGAATTCTGGTAAGGCATACCTATGTCCTGAGTGAAGTTACTTCAATTTTCAGAGGAATAATCCCTTCATTTTGTTTTAGTAGTTTATCCATAGTTTTCTCATGGTTATAATTATATATTTCTTTCTCTTTTATATAAGGTAAATAACGTTCAGTAAATAATATTGAAACTATTCTTTTATTTATATTTTGTATAGGTTAAACTTCAGTATTAATTTTGTTCATTGTCAATCCGATTATTCCGCCAACTTTACTCATCAATAAAGTTGGTTTGTGAAAACTCTGCTAATATTATTTCATTCCCTCAAACCCCTAAAAGACCACGCATTTAAGCCGTGGCCGAATCCAGTCTCTGGAGATATAATTGGTGGCATTACCAAGCCATTTTTCTACGAAGATTAGAAGGTAGGAAAAAATCAGCTGTTGACCAAGTTGCCTAGTAATTCTCAATCCTTGTGATCAGGATGGATTTCCAACTTTTTCTGGCAGCAACTCTCACACTACCAAACTAAATTAAAAAATAAATGCATTTGGCTGAACCATTCCATATACAGGGGGGTTTATTTCTCTGGTGCGCGTAAACTGAGATGATTATTATATATTCATTAGTAGTACTTATATAGGGATCGCCAATTCAGACCCGACGGTCATTTATTAGATTTTTTCTATTTTGTAATTGAGTTCATCCTGTAGAATAGTGTATGAAATGAATAAATATATGAACATTATGCAGTAACATTTCGAGGTGAACTTTTCGAATTGCCCTATATTACAATAAGGCAGATTCTTGATTGAACTAGATTCATTTATTTTTGAGATTGTGGAAGGTTGAAAACCTAGAAAATAGGTTTCGATTGTAGAACACATTCACAAACTCCACAAAAATTGAATGTTTGAGCCGGCATTCTTATTAATCATATTGTTAGACCATTCTTCATTGAAGTTAATGTCAATGGAGACATATACTTACATCTATTACAAGACTGTGTAGATTCTATAATTACACAAATTTTAAATAATGATGACAATTTATTAGAAAATTAAATAACTTTCCAGCAGGATGGTGCACCTCCACATGGTCTGGTGAGATAGTTTTTGGACGAACGTTTTCCAATGCGTTGGATCGGCAGAAGGTGTCCAGTGAAGTGGCCAGCTAGATAACCTTATCTCAAACCGATGGACTTATTTCTGTGAGGACACCTGAAGTCGAAAGTGTACTCTACTAAGCTCACAAATCTAGAAGACCTGTGACAAAGAATTGTTCGGGAATGCCGATTGCTGACTTCGGACATCTTGAATAATGTACGGCACGCTTTCGAGAGTAGACTGTATTATTGTATGGAACTAGGTGGAGGTCATTTTGAAGAATTTATCCGTGGATTTTGTTTCCACTGATATTATTTGTTGTTAATTTTCTCATTGAAATTACAAAGGTAATAGAGGAACAAAAGACCTTTCAAATGATGTATCACTCGACCCCCATGCCATTGAAAAAAATAGGGGGGGTAGTTGCTGAAGTTTCGGGTATAATTTTCATATTAGAATTAGTCTCACTAAAAATGAAAATTTACGTGTTCTCTGAAATTTTCGATTACATGTCCGTTTCTGACTTACAGGGGATGTCAATTTTTCGTTGAAACGCCCTGTATAATAAGGAGGGGGAAAGGGGATGCTTTTTTCCCAGATTTGTGCGTGCTCTATTAAAAATTTTTCTCAAAATCGAAAATCTTCGTACCCGCCACTGAATAGATGGGTCAAGAAAGAAAATAAAATATATTCTATACTCACCAAAACTTTCTTCAGCAATATATCGATTGCTCCTTTTGGGAGAATATCAATACAATTTATTAGAGAATCAGGATTGTAAGGGAATTCGTAAACGAATTCTTCGATGTTCTCTTTATCTGCGTTACTAAATGCGGTTGAAACATATACGAAGCTCTGAAAAAGAATTGAAGCAAATAGAAATTGAAGATAACTTTGAGAATTCAGAATGATTTTCCTATGGTATACAGTAGATATAATTAGCCATAATGACTGTTAGGTTGTTTCAAAAAAGTTTTGTCCATTTCAATATCATGTGTTTCTGTAGCTCCATATCTCCATAAATATTTATTTTCCTGTGTCGTGGTGTATACTGATCGAAAGAGAATTTTGTACTCTATACATTGATGCCCTCACCCTCAACGACTGATGGAGATCCTTCTCTACAGAGGCGTAAAGTTTAAGATCATCCATATAAAACAAATGGGTGACCTTGTGCCTCCGGTTTCCGGAGGTGCCACAGTCATGCCCTCCAGTATTTCTGAGCGCAACGGATAATGGCAATAGTGAGATGCAGAAGAGAAGTGGACTGAGGGAATCGCCCAGAAATACACCCCTTCTGAAAGTCACACACACTGTTTGGACTCAGAGTGTTGTTCAAGGCATACCACTATTTGGTTGGGTACCGAAAGGTATCTTAGTAAATGCAAGATGAGCTCATGCGATGTTGTATCAAATGCCTTGCGGTAATCAATCCAGACCATAGAGAGTTTATGCTCATACTATATCTTGTGTTACACATCTATCGATGGCTGGTTCTCTTTACATCCAGCGACTCCTCTCTTCGACCCTATCTGCTCATATATCCGTTCGAACAATTGGTCAACTGCGGTGAGTATTCGTGTGTATAAGATGCAAGTAAACCACTCATACCACGAATTTAAGCATGTTATCGGTCTGTAATTCTTAGGAATCGACAGATATCCGCTTTTGGGGATGAGAACGGTCCTCCCCTCGACAAACCAATTCGGAATCGGGTGCTCTCCGTCCAGCCATGAGTTAAAAACTCTGGCCAGATGGCGGTGGATGCTTGGTAGTTTTTTCCACCAATATGTGTTTAGCCCATTTGGGTCTGGAGCAGCAAAGTTCTTGGAACCCACAAGGGCTCTTCGGACGTCATCCGGGATTATCTGGTTGCGCAGTTCATTGAGCTCAGGCTGTCGAAGCTCACTGATAAAGCTTTAAATTGCGCTAGGGCTGGAGTGTCAAAGTTGAGTGGCTGCGGGTGTTCATAGATGTCTTTCCAGAAAGATACCACCTGATCAGCGGTCGGCGGATTATCCACAACACGTGGAGGCTCCTGGAATAAGCGAGAAGGTTTCTCACGAAAGGTTTTCCGCGATACTTCTCGCTCGCCTCACTAGTGACTTCTTAGCAGCCACTAGCATTCGTATTCCATCAAGGCAGTGCTGTTTGTTGGTCAGCAGTACGGTTCAACTTAAAGTGTGATGGATACGTCGTAGTTTGACGTCTATTCGCCGCACTGTAGGTGTAAAATGCCTGTTGGCCGCCCTGTGATCCATAACACATTGGATACAAGACGCCCATTGTCTCGCCGACGTGATCTGAGCCTCCGTCTTGTATACAAGCCGTTCAATTTCCGAACTACCAGGCCAGGATTTCGTCCTTCTGATTCAGAAAGCGATACACGGCGGTGTTGATTAGCCAGATGTTAACCTCTTCTGTTAGAACACTTTGAACCTCCGCTCCGCATCCAAACAACTCAGTTCTTGTGGCTTCAGGGGCCTTATTCTGTAGAGCGCCCTGCGTGTTCTGATTGTCTCCATTGTTGGCATGTTGCGAGTCTCTTCTCCAGCTGTGCAACGGGTGGTAGAACTGTCTACCGCTTCGTTAGCAGGCTGGAAAGGAGCTATAAATCCTTACCGCCGAAGATAGGATACGTAATCCCTAGGACTTTGGGCGCAAAAGGCGACATGCTTCGGATTTCGCGGGCTCACTACTTTCGTGACAATGCACAAGGTCTTAGTTCAAAGCTTCCGTTATCATTGTCAGGGTTGTCATCGGTAGGCAAATCATCGTTATGTATCCAATCACCTTGCCTCTGACCCCTCCGAGCGGGTCTATTGTGGGGGCCTCTTTCTTGATTCTCAGGAGCCAAGTTTTGGGTCTACCAGGTTATTAGCCCTGTAGACCCACGGCTGGCTCGGAGGGAGGGTGAATAGTGTTCTTTCTCCCTGGTGTTCAAAGCCGGTCCGGCTTGAAATATTCTTCAATACAAAAAATAAATTAAACAATATGATATATAGCGGTGAATTGACGCAGTGGTCGTGCGCCCGACTCACGATTGGAAGATCGTGAGTTCGATACCAACCTCGACCAGATATTTTTCTCGAAAGAATTTATCTAGTTGAAGTTGGGATGATTCTGCAACGTCACAAGGCTGGCGGACTGCGAATAGTCATGATGTTCCCTAAGTGGCTCGGGGAGTTATTAACATTGCCTACCCAGGACACGAGGCTAATGCCCAATGTAGTCGATGTCGATGATACAAAAAAAAAAAGAAATATTCTTGTACGTATTGTTGAAGTGAATTTATGTCAACAATGTAATTTTACTATCAATTCTCTCCTTAACAAAAAAATCTCAGAAATCTACTTCAGTTAATGAGGAAAATCATTTATTTTGTAAACTTATTTTTGGATAATTTGAGTACTTACTTAGTAATTTTATGTTTTTCTTTGCTAGTTTTCAAACTTATTAAAAAATAAATTGTTTTCAGTAGTTACTTTAACTATTGATTCACTGAACGAGATATACAATAAAAAATTATTGAAATTTTCTCACCTTGAGCTGTTGCATTTTTGCGCAGACTTCTAATACTCTTCTTGTGCCTAAAGAATTATAAATTATGGCATTTTTCAAGTCTTCGTTGAATCTGTGGAAGGTTATTGTATAATAATGGGATATTCAAAATATATTTACATTAATTAGATTGATAATCTGAACAACTTACTTTACAGTTGCTGCTGAATGAAAAACTATATTCGTTTGCTCTAGTATTAGAGAGAGTTCCGTTGTGCCCATTCCTAAGTTTTGTAAAGAAATATCTCCCGATACAGGTTTTAATTTTTTCAAAGCGTCCGGATTATGTTCTCTCACTTTATTGAAAACCTAAAAAATATATGAGGCTCTCATACAGTACATTTCTTTAATGTCCCCCCCTTTTATTTTTTGAATGGGTTAACTCAAAAAATTAAAATTTGTGGAAATGAAATGAATGCATGAATACTTTATTTTGAAGATGAAACTTTCAAGATGGGGACTGGGCGCTATCTGAGGAAAAAAAATTGAGTAGAAAGGGGGGTCTTGTGACACATCATTTTGAAGCTCCTGACGAATACTTCACAACCCTAGAATATGAAGCCAATATCTTCACCTACTACAAAATGGCGGAACATTTAATAATTTCTTGAAGACAAACACATTAATATAGATATTTCTAGAAATATTCCTTTTTGTCTGCCATATGGTAATTCCAACAACCCGATAAGGTTTGTTGATTTTTTTTTGTTTCAGTTAGAATATTCTCATTTAGTTTTCGGTTTTACTAGTAGAAAGGTATCCCGTCAAAAATCTCTAAAATAGTCAATTTTCATCCATTGAAAGAAAAAATTGAAGCGATTTTTATTTACGGTGCGACGCGTAACTTTTACGAGACCGAAAGGATTTTCAATGAACGTTTTCCGAATCGTCCTATTTGTAGAAAATATTTGAGGTGTATCCAAATTCACAACTACCGGTAGCGTATATAACAAAAAGCCCCCAGGTCATTGGTCCAATCCAGAAGAACAGCAAGTGCAAATAATTGATGAGATGGTAGAAAATCTTGAACAGTCTACTTATTCTGTCGCGAATTTTTGTGAGGTGTCTCCTTTTACTGTGTGGAGACTTTTGGAGAGAAATAGGTAACATCCATACAAAATGAAAACGTTTCTGTTTAAAAATATGTTTTTCCGTTAATCAGCTGTCGCCCCCATACGAACGACAACTCTCAGAAGTTGAGAAACTTGTGCGAGCTAAGAACTAACGAGGTCTTACCTTTTAACGAGTGATTCCTAACACGGTTGCAGAATCATCCCAGCTTCAACCAGATAAATTCTCTCGAGAAAAATATCTGGTCGAGGAAGGAATCGAACCCACGGTCTTCCGATCGTGAGTCGGGCGCACTACCACCGTGGCCAATTCCACAACGTTACACCAATTAATTGAAGATTACCCTGATCGAAGAACATAATTCTGCGAAATCATGACGGAAACCATTGCAAGGCATCCTACCTATCTCCACAATATTTGTTTTAGTGAAGAATGTATATTTTATTTAAACGGCAATGTTCACAGACAAAATTGCCGTTATCGAAGTGACATCATCCCTCACGTTTTCCAGGAAACACATTCCCAATATCCAGAAAAAAATTAAGGAAAGGAGTAGGATTGCCGAATATTGACCCTCTCATCACTGAAATCGTCGAAGCGAATCCTAATGAATTCGATATGGATATTGTATTCCAACAAGATGGAACACCACCACATTACTCCAGACAAGTAAGAAACTATACTATTAGTCCTAGTCCTACAGAATAGCCAGCCCGCTCGCCAGATTTAACACCTTTGGACTTTTTTTATGGGGCTATTTGAAACAAAAGTTGTACGAAAGTGAACCTGCTTCAATATTGGATATACGGCAAAGAATAACAAATATTTGTAGAGATAATGACGTCCCTGTGTTCGAAAATGTTCGGCGTGAAATATCGGATCGGCTGTTCATAAGCCAAGAAGTTCAAGGCAACCATTTTGAGCATCTTCTGAACTGACCTCAAGCTTATTACCTCATATTATGTAGTTAAATGTCAATGTTTCAGACAATTATTAAAAGTTCCGCCATTTTGTAGTAGTTGAAAACATTTACATTATATTCTAGGGTTGTGAAGCATTTGTCAGGAGCTTCAAAAAGATGTGTCACAAGACCCCCCTTTCCATTTTTTTCCCAGATGACGCCACCAGTCCTAAATTCACACCATCCAGAAATGGGCCTCATCGTTGAAGATGATTTTTCGATGAAAATCCGGATCATTTGCCAACTGCTCCAGAGCCCATTTAGCCATTACACGTCGATGTGTATGGTCGTTTACCTTCAGTTCCTGGGTCAGTTGAAAATTTTGTACGGGTGGGGGCCCAAGTTACGATGCAAAATTCGCTAAGTTGTGGTCTGCGAAAGGCCTAGTTCTTGTGAGAGACGCAAAATCGACTGCCTTGGATTGTCCTGTACACTCTCACAGACAGCGGCGATGTTTTCAGATCTTAAGTTCCGTCAACGTAAGGGTGTTGGTCGATCGTTTATTGAATCAGTGGATTCGAATCTATTCACCACATTGCAAATAGTCCTTATGGTAGGATGATTATGGCGACCGCAAAAGGGGCGAAGCGCGCGGTACGTTGCCCTAACAGAACACCCATTTTCTTATTTGCACGTGTTGTTGAATGCTATAGCCGTCCAAGGTGATTTGGCAAAACTGACTGAACAAACGACAACTAATTCGTTAGATGTAGCTTAAATAAGATTGCCGTTATCAATTCCCAATGTTCGGAAGTTCCTGTTTGATGACTACAGTATGACAACGATTTTAGTGTTTTTTTCATGTATTGCCATACAATGGCTTCTTTGGGCATGTTTTTACTGCAAGTCACTTATACGCACAGTCATACTGTACTGAAGAAGCCAGTGTATGATGAAACACGTGTAGCGATTTTGTAAAACTTTTTAGTGTAAACCTCATAGTATAGTGTGTTTTGAATACATTAAATAAGAAAAAAAGCAGATGTTTGAAAATGACACTTAGAGGATTAAAGGATTTTAGGAAATATTTATTTCCTTTTACTTACAGGATTGTTCCACAATTCTCTCAGTCTCTCCTGGACGGCTAATCCCTTTTTTGGTCTCATCAGTAAATAAATCTGATTCAGATCCGAACATGTTCTAAGAAGTTTTTCTATCAACGCCTTTCCAACGAATCCTGTTCCCCCTGTGACGAAAATATTCGAATTTCTGTAGAAATCTCCAATGTTATTGGTTGTTGTATCTAGTTCGCAGTTATTATTGAAGTCGTTATTTTTTTCATATACCCAATTTCGGTTATTCAAAATATATACGCTGTTGGACGTCATGGTGAATCTTGAAAGTAATAAATTCGTAAGTATTTAAAAACCAACTAGCGGATCAAGTGGAGAGTAATCACCTCTAATCAGGTGCTCAAAAAATATTAATTTTGTTATCCAAAACTTCAAACTACTCTTTCAATCTTTCGTAAATATCGTCAATGGTAATGGTTTGAGTCATGAATATGTTTAAATTGAGTTTTTGGTGAATGAACAAAACAAAAGAGTCTATGGGAACCAGCCAAGTACCACTGTTGAGATCCATACCAAATCAAAATAGCCATGTCTGGTGTTGGATTATGTCTGATTGCAGTGGAATCTGCAGATAGATAGAAAGCGATTTCTTGTGTTGAAGCTAAGTTTTCAGTGAATGTCAGCGTTTTGAATATTCTGTCGACTCCAGAGATGGCGTTTTGGTAAGCCATCATGCTCATTTCATAAAGAGAATATTGATAAATCTCATCATACAGGGTGTATCAACGATAAGTGGGTGGACGATAACTACTTTCCCATTAGATATATAAAAAAAATGTTACGGGAAAGAGTTGTAGAGACTAATGGAAGCTATATTTCAACAATTAGTACTGATATATGTTTTTCGGATTCAATAAAATTTCTGGGCACATATTTAGATGCAAATTTGACGTGGAATACACGCATGTTAAATATTGTCCTTTGAGAAAGTACGGCCAATGCCCGCAGAGTTTTTATTAGTCAAAAAAGACTAATCCGTCTGATCTTTGGCTCAGATTACCGAATGACGTATAGGAATCATTTTAAAAAGTTTAAATTACTGTAAAATTAAACTGTAACATATCTCAAATTCAACATCAAGAGCTTCTCAAAAAATTCTGACTTTCGTGACTACGCTACGAGGCATGGTGACTTATGTAGAAGTACAAAGCACCATACGTCACTTTACGAAAGCAGTCCTAAGTATAATGGAATACGATTTTTCAATCATCTCCTAAGTGATATCACAAACGAAAAAATATTGGGAAAATGTGGCTCGTTGTCGTTATTTTCTATATGCACTTTCGAATCACAGTGGGACTACTTACAACGGACATTACACAGCATATTGCAGACACCGTTATGATGGCACGTGGCATAAATACAACGATTCACACGTGTCCCCAATTTCGGCAAAATTGCTTGTGAGTGATTTTGGCATATGTCCTCTTTCATGAACAGGAGAGAACGAAGCAGCACCTTTGAGGTGATTTATTGTCTCTTCTTTCTTTCTTTCATAAACTTGATTCTCTGAATTGATTTGTATTTTATGATTGTGTTTAAATAAAGTCCATGACTCGTCTCATAAATTCAAAACAAGATTGAAAAAATATTTAGTGGAATCCAGCTTTTATGCCACAAGTGAATATTTTGCGAATTCGCATAATCTTTTGATTTGTTGATTGCTTGTTTGTATGGACGATATTTTTTAAAGTAATATGGTTATTTGTTTATCGTATGTATATATGTGTACCAATATATGTCTGTGTATATACATTTTATGACTTGTCCTATATCATGTGTATGATCTTGAAGGATGAATACATTTTATTTTGATTATTATTATTATTATTATTATGCAGGGTGACCAATAAATGTCTGACAGACCAAACTTATGTTTCTTTTTTTCGAGTCATTTCCACTCGATTGAATTTCTTAGGCAGACTGCTTCTTGAAAATATAGAGTTGTTTGTTATACCGGGTAGAAGTTATAATGAAATTTATATCAAAAAATGGGTTTAATCGATACCTACTCTGTCAAATGAAATGAGAAATTTTTCAACCAAATATCCTAGAGGATAGTGTATTTTTATTGCGTCTTCATAAATTTATACAGGGGTAAACAAAACTCGGGATCACTTTTTTTCAGTGTTTTCAAATGAAGCACCCTATACATGGGCCATCCCAGAATATTCCACTCTATGAGCTTTCAGAAAATGTAGAAATTGACACTTTATTTCTATCGAAAATGTATGTAATTCTTGAGGAAAGTATGAAAAAGTCATCAATTATGTATACCTACAATTTCTCTTCGGACTTCCATTATTGTTTTTCTTGTGATAGAGGAAAAAAATTCGTTGAATCAATCTATCAGTTCATCAAATTTGTTGGAGGATGTACCGATTGACACAAAGCATAGGTCATATAACCATTATGATGGCGCGCCAACCCACAACCAAAATCGGGTAAGGAGGTTTTTGAATAGGTGGCTTAGAAATAAATGGATTGAAAGAAATGGACCCATTTACTGACCAGCACGATCCCGAGACCTCACGCTCCTAGATCTCTATTTATGGGGATATGTTAAAGGGGAGGTCTATCGAAAGAAACAAACGACACCAGTCATATCAAATCACCTTCGCTTGGAACATTTGAATGTTATAGGAATTGTCAATCTATTTTTTTTTCTTCGAAATGATTTTTTTAACCGAAGAAATGATAAATATGATCAGAGAAGTATCTATTACAAAATCAACTTCAGTTGAAGTTCGAAGGGAAATTGTGGATAACTTACATTTATGCATAGCTCGAAATGAAAGAAAATTCGAATATCTTTTGTGAATTTGTGATACTTGTTTTGTCCAGCACTGAATAAAAAAACATTATTACTTCTATTTATTGACTTTTTCATATGTTTCCCAAGAATCAGACACATTTTCTGCGAAAAAAAGTAGTCAATCCCGACATTTTCTGAAAGCGTAAAGTGTGGACTATTCTGGGACTGGGTGTTCCATTTGAGAAACCTGAGAAAAAAGAGATCCCGAGTTTTGTTCCTTGAGGACATTTGGTTGAAAAATTTCCTCAATCTATTTGATCGCATAGGAGATAATATTTGAGGTTGAATAAGATCATTTTTTGACATAAATTTTGGTATAACTTCTGAACCACCTGGTATAAACCTAAACAACCTTATTGTAAATTAATTTAAGACAAGTAGATGAGGCAAATTGTAAAATTAATTGAAAATACTCAAGACGTAGGTACCTAGGACAGGTATGTATAGTATAACTAAGGATAGCTTTGTGAGATGATCCCTTGGTGATCGAAACACGAGTCGAGGTGTTGAAATAACGGTTTGGTGTTGGGAAAAAACTCCAGTAATATGGCTGTATATCTTTCATTGGTCTCTACAACTTTTTTCCGAAACAGTCATTGATACTCCCTGTTCATTTAGAAGTTTTTCTGACCAAAAAGCCACTTATGAGATAGACTAAAAGTCATTTTCGAACCGACTCTGATTAAATCTAGTTGCAGTGCAATTCGCAGAGAGACAGAAAGTGAATTATCATTCAGTGATTGACATAGGAGCTTGGCGAGATCCCTTATTCATCTAAAATATAGACTTGGAGTTTTCTGTAGATGGGATTCTCCGTATTGATATGTTCTACCTTGTACTAATGAAAAACAGTTACTACGTCATACGGACCATAATGAATATAAATACTATGCAGATGACTAAATCATTCTAGTCCAGGGAAAACTTGAAAATATAACGAGAAAAGGATACTGTTTGTAACAGGATGAATCATGAACCTAGACTCAATATTCTATATTCAATGAAATTGTATTTGTTATTACCCTTCTTTGTAAGGTCAAAATCTTGAAACTATGCTTCAAGATTTTAACCTTACAATTCCTGAAAAGCGCCACGAGTTTATTTATTCCATATCAAAATTTAATTTATTTCAGTCTCAATATTTCCTGAAGTATTGATCGTTTTTATTTATAAAAAAATTTCTACAAATAAGTTATCATAATCTGCATTCAAATCGTGATATTCATACAGAGTATTCCAAATTTCACTGTTGGTAACTTTAGGAAAATAGAAAAAAATTATATAAGCAAACTATTTTCTACCTCTGTATGAAAGAAAAAATAATCAAACATTACATTTTCCAGTTTCAACGACCACTTTTCTGAAAGTACTTCGAATTTGTACAAAAAAAGCACATAACTTTTCTCAAGAAGCCAAAAAAAGAAAAAATGGGTTTTAAAACTTGAATGTTCTTGGGCGTTACACAGATTATTTTTCACAAAAAAATTAAAGTATTTGAAAATTTCGCTCAGCTGCATTTCATCTCGAGTCTAATAGGCCAAAATTTATTACTATTTTTACCAAAAACTATAACAAACATGCACAAAATAAATAATTAGACTCACCAGGAATTATCACTCGAATTTATTAAACGATTGATTAACTGTGAATGTGGAAATATCAATTCGGCATAGTTCAAGAATAGCAAGATACCTATTGGTATTAGATACAACTGCATACATGCAGTTAGAAGATTGCATATCCGAAGAAGAGAAAGCAGGAACGTCAAGAAAGTCCCATATAATGGCAAAGAAGCCGTATCAGTTACCGTATGAATGTAGGTAATCGGAAGTGTACATTTGATAGAGAGTAGGTGATTTCTAGAAAGCAGTACTGGCTTCCTTAGAACTGCATTTTATGATAACGTTCTCAGTGAAATCTCAAATGATTTCAGATTTATATAGCAACAAAATTTGTGTAATTGATAATTTGTTTATTTTATGAGACACTATGAAATTTTCTAGTTAATAATTGTCACCACTTGTCCCTTCTACTCAACAAATCGTTTTTTATAAATCCAAATCTTCTCTTCAACTGGTTGAGCATTATTAAATTGAAAATATCACATTCCTCTTTTTTGTGCAATAAGGACATTTTTTGTTTTCAGGTGGGACAATTACTAGTGAGCTTTCCCTTTTTTGATTTACTTAATTGTAGGTTTACTTGAAAGAACTTCTTAAAGGTGTCACATAACAATCAGCATTAGCTATGGTTGAATCTGATGAGTTTAGTGAGTTTACAATGTCATTTTTCTTTGAAGTCTCTAAGTATGCTCGATGATTTTTTGACGAGATTCGAAACTTGGAGATTTTGAAGGTGAGCATCACATTTCAAAGACTGTATCGTGAAAACTAGATCATTTACCCAATTAGCCATGTACATATACAGTAACAATTATTATTATTTTGTCTAATAATGTATCGACTCATTTCCAGATTTTCAATGACTAGATTTTAGTCATCCAGGCACATTGCCATACCAGAAACAGAAAGTTTCCCCTTTGGAACATTTTTAGAGTTTTATCATGGATTCTTCACAGAGAAAGGCTTTTTTAATTCAATCTCTGACTTAGCGTTTTTCTGATTTTTGCAACAAAAATCTGGGATTTTCAATTGACAGTTTTCAAAACCGTTTAGCTATACAAAAGCATTCTCCGGCGTCATAATACAATATTGTGACGCCAAAGGATGCTATTGTATAGCGAAACACGTGTTTCACGGTTTTGTAGACTTTCAAATGGAAATCTCATATTATAGCAGGGGAGCCCACGATGCAAAATGGGGATTTACTCAAGCGTCGAGACCTATGAGGTTGCACCGCTTAGATGATAAGAAGAAAAAAATTTTATATAATATATACCTTTTCATCGGTGGGGGAAGCTGCTATAGATTATTAAATATGTAAAAAAACTATTGCATGGACATACTCGAGCGCGTCAGATATTGATACCATCAATGTCCTATGTATTTTTAATAATGTTGGTATGTTAATCTGATCGTTTGCATGATGTGGGTGGTTGTACGTAAGGGTTGAAAATTAAAAAAAATTAATCGAGCGCGTCAGATTTTCCAAGGGGCTGTTAAGTGCACCAAAAAAAAGCTCTCATTCAATAATCTGACGATTTCGATCTGACGGAAACTCGCGGCCATTATTATAATGTGCAAAACAAAATCGTCATTTTGAAATACTCAAGCGCGTCAAATTAAGATATATATGGTTTATCTTTATGTTTTAGACATGCTTTCTCATAATCTGACGATTATCTAGAGGGATTCGCCTAATCTGACAAAAAAATATTTTTTTGTTTTTCTTTAATCATTGAACTTAATTAATTGAATAGTCCAGGAAATAGCATGCAAATAAATAAGTGTATGTTTTTCAAGTAGAATACTTGTATATATAAAAAAATAATTTTATTTAATTTTTTATAATCGATAAATTAATGAAGAAAAGAGAAATGAAACTTTCTATGTTTTTTACCACTTTTATTTGTAACTAACGTTACTTCAGTTACTTATACAATATGTAAGTTTGAAAATGTCCTTATAGGACGAAACTGCAGTAACGTTAGTTACAAATAAAAGTGGTAAAAAACATAGAAAGTTTCATTTCTCTTTTCTTCATACCACGTAGGAACATCATCCATCAATTAATTGATTAATTAATCATCATCTTCATCACGAACGAGTCTCTGTGATCAGCTGTGATGGCGTCATGGCAACAGAATTCAGAGTGGGGACCGAGTCAGAGAGTAATAGATAGAGAAAAAGTGAAAAAGGAATAGAAACGCGGAGAGGGAAATATAGGCATCACGCAGCTGCCCGCATTAAACTTTCTCGACGAATTTTTGCTATTTCGGCTTGCGGAAATCGTCTGATTATATATTTTTTGATATCCTTGAATTATTTTCATCAGAATAAAAAAAAATTAGCTACGCTCGAGAATGTCTGGATGACGTTTTTTTTACAACTTTGCTGCCCTCCTCTCTCTTTACGTCACTCTCAAATTGTCAGATTACTGGAATATACACTTTTTAGCAGGTAATTAACTCACCCCACGTTAATCTGACGCGCTCGAGAATTTCTGATGATCAATTTTTTTTTAGTAATCTGATCCTTTATCCTGCACGGGCGACCTTATATATGGGGCTCATATTTGGTGGAGGTGCTTAACCGAGTACAAGGTATCCCCCTGTATATTAATCTGTCGCGCTTCAGTAAATCCTGAAATCCCCGCTTGGGCTCCCATATTATAAAGTGTGTTTTTTTAATGCGGAGTTTCATCGGTCACTTCTATCATATTTTTAAACTGGTTTGGTAACGTTTGACGAAAATGTTAAATGATGTTTACACAGATCTAACGTTGGTTTCGGTAGTACCAGCTACAAATTGATCCAAATTCGACAGTTTCTCATATGCTTTTGAAAACATTTTTTCCCTTTTTTAAAAAACGCAAAATTGAGAATTATTGCTAATTATGCATTTATCAATAATTAATAAACTTGACATGGCATGATTTTGTTGACGTTAAATGATGATCTAACCACGCCTCTATCTCGAAAACGATTCAACGTATAAAACACTTTTTGAAACAAACGTTGAAGCGAATTTAATCCTCTACAATATTGATGAGTAATACAAATAGGAAAAAATCTTCAGGAAATGAGATATTCGCCAAAAAGTGCAAAAAATCGATTTTTGTGACCTTTGACCTTAGATTTTAATAATCGTGACACTCTACCATAAGTAGGTTTTGGAACAACTTTTGGGATATCAGAGTACAAGTTTATAAAACTTTACAGCTGTGTATCTCAAATTCCGAGGTGAACTTACTAAGATGACTGGATCAATTGAGCTACTTTCAGAATTTGGGAAATTGAGTCAAAAGAAACAATTGAATCAAAGTGAGTTATGTTTATTAGGTAGAAATATATAAATGAATACAAGGATAAAAATATATAAAATATCATAAAAGATAAAAGACATATGAAATGATGTACCAAACAGCAATACTTTTTCGGAATAACCTGGTCGTGCATTTCTACATCACTACATGATTTCACCTAGATCACATAAATTATTTGAAGTTTCTAGATAAAAAGCATTTATCACTTTCTTAACATGTTAGGCTGGCCACATTATATTTAATATGAATGGTTAGTCAAAATCTCCACCTCAAATGATATTATTTTTAGTGCAAAGGTTAGTTTGTTTCAAACGATATATGACTGTTTCATATTTATGAAGCAGCCGTATGAAAAAAATAATTTAATCGAAAATTAATTTGCAAAAAGGCAGTACCAAGTAGCCATTAGTAAGTTAGTGACAGACATAAACAAAAACGTCTTTTCTTATAAAACATTTTTCATGTTAATTCGTAAGGGTACAAATATCAGTACCTATGTTAGTAGATTTGCTAAAAAAATCCGTTTATTCTTAAGTGGAAAAAGGGTTATTCAGGACGGTATAAATTACACACACACCACACGACGCTTAACATTATTTGAATAGGCTGATTTAATTTTCAACCTGATATAACGAATTCTTGAATTTTTTCTCGAGATACAATAATGGAGAACTTTACATTTTTGCAACATAGAGTAATGCTATCAATTTTGGTAAAATAGAACAAAATTGTGAACGATTTGTCAAAATACGAGAAAGTTGTAAGCAGTTGAAATTGCGCCTACAAGGATAATCCGGCGTGTGACGTCATCTAACTCAGGCGAAGATGTTCACATTAGGTTTGTTTTGGTTCACAATTCTGTACAGTTCGATCATGCGCAATTATTAAAATGTGTTTTGGTTCAGTTAGAGTCGTTCTGGTATCGTTCACAAAGTGTTCTGGTTTTCTCCGAACCGATTCGGAACTAATCCCAAACGGTAATTATTAGTTCGTACATTTGAGTAGGGACCGTTTAGAACTTCGAATTTGCTCTTGCGCACTAATAATATTTTTCATTTGCGTTGTGGATTCTGGTAGTAACGTTTTCTTAATCTCATTTTTATATGTATTTTAGTTGGTGTTCCATTTGGTATTTTATCTACAATACTGTCTTCGGTAAAACAAAAAAACTCGGAGAGTTCATTGCGACCTGTAAATAAGACAAATTTATATTTCAACATTATTCTTATACCATAACAGATAGACGTGAAATATATGTAGCAATAATAATAATCATTATTATTATCACATCTTTTACAATTCCAAAAATTTATTCTTGGCATGTATATTTTCAATTTAATTTTGGATAACCGGAGATAACGTCTTAGTTAATTCCTGTTACTCTCATTTTTTCAAAAACATCATTACACCTTAATTAAATATTTGATTAAACTTGTCTTTAAACTTAACTCAAAACTCCAATGATCTTTATACCAAAGTAGAGGTACCTAACCTCCAATTTTTGTTTATACACTTGTCAGAATAATTTTTTTATATGTTTTGGTTTTTTACTTGTTGGGACCGTTCCAGAACTGTTCTGTGACTGTAATGTTCTGCGCATTGATTCGTCGTCGATACGGGACGGTTCAATAACAGTTCGAAATACAGAACCAAAACAAACCTAATGTTTAATTGTCTTAGCACCCACTTTAAGTTTCACAGTTACTTGTGACGCTGGTATCGTATTCCATCCATTACATTGGTTGGAACTTAAAAAAGAAAGATGACGTCATCTTCCAGTCGATCTGCGCTAAAATACGCCAAATTCAACGATCTATTTCTCAGTACATTCATTGATTATTTTTCAAATCCTTCCACTGGTTATTCTGTCATTAGCAATATCGTGAAACTTCTCTATTGTATATAATGTGCTTATTACAAAATAAATCATCTTAATGAACAATTTATTCAGACCAGTCTTCCTTACCTACACATGAACAGAAAACAACAACTCCTTGACTAATACCACAAAGAGTGTTGAATTATATGCGGCAGGTGTCAGTGCAGAATTGTTCATAAAAGAAATTCCTACATATGCTTTTGGCGATATAAATGCCGAAATCGATTTTCAATTATTGGAACGGATACACTTGCAAACCGGTTTCGTGCTACTTGGCTTCTCGTCAGTGCAAGGTAGTGTCCTACTTCAACACGAAGTCGATAACTTCCCATAATTCAAAATCAACTTCTTTGAAAGTATCATACCTCGAACAAAGCCGAAGCGAATGTCAAGCAACATATCTGTCATCGTCACATCTGCCCGTAGACGAGGTGCTAGCTAACTGCATATCCGAATTGCCCAAATCCTCGTATGAAGAAATAAATGTCGCCTATAGTGAGTAGGCATACTTGAAGACTGGTTATGAATCAAATAATAATCTTACTGAACAATTCGTTCAGGTCATTCTTCAAGTATGCCCACTTACGAGGATTTGGGCCATTTGGATATGGGGTTAGTATAGTCGAAGTAACCGGTATTGTGTATACTCAAGGTGTCGGCGCTGTCAAAGGCCAAAAAAAACAATTCAGAGAAATAAATCCGCTGCCAACTAGTCCACAAGGACTGAAGAATTGGCGGTTCGTATTGGATGATTTTTACTAACCGAGTTTTATGATTGGCTAAAAAGCCATAAAATTAAATTTGAAGTCATGTTACGATGACGAATAGAATGCGAGCCGTCGTGTTCAATGTTCAGTTCAGGAACTGATCACGATTTGAGTGTTGAAAGTTGATGTTGGTGCAGTTATAATTACTTAATTTTTGTTATCTGTTTAAAATGTGGCGTCCTTGGACAAGTACTAATATTAATAACGATTGTGATAACAACGCAGACTTTTTCCTGTGTAGTGATTCCACAAGCAATGGTGAACAATGCGAAAAAGATATACCAGTGAATAATATTCGGTTATATTTGAATATTGAAACACAAAGAGTATGTTTCATCGTATATAAGAATCTACATCTCAAGTTTGGGTTCGAGGGAAACAAACTATTATTGATGTTGATGTTGATTTTCGCATAATAAAATCATTGAGAAAAAACAATATCACTGTTACAAAAGCAATGTGATTCCTACAACTGAAATCATAAGGAATAAATTGAATACTTCCAGCCATAACGTGAGCTGTTGTGACAAAACTCTTCAGAATTGGATAAAGAAACTAAGATTTAGATTTAAAATAATAAACAAACGTCAAACAGTTATGGAAAGCAGAAGAATAGTGGAATTGCGTAACAAATACTTACAACAAATAACTAAATATAGACAAGAACAACGGCAAATTTTCTAGTTGGACGAAACTGGGTATGACACTCACGATACAGTTACAAAAGGGTGAATTGATGGTTCGAGAATGTATACGCTTAACATGCCTGCAACCAAAGGAGCGCGACTAATCATTATGCATTGCGGAGGAAGTAAAGAATGGGTTCCGAATTCTTTGAAGCTATGTGGAAAAAAACTTGAGGACTGCAATGTTGACTATCATAAGAACATGGAAGCTAATATTTTCGAGGAATGGTTTGAAAACACATTGATATCAAATTTGGATGCGAATAATGTAATAGTTCTTGACAACGCTTTCTCATTCGCGACAGCTCATCAAAATACCAAATGAAAATTCGAGGAAAGATGAAATACAAAGTTTTTTAATTGATATCAATTTGTATTTTGAAGATTACTATACCAAAAACCAACTACTTGAAGTTTTACAGTCAAAAAAACATTTGAAAAAGTGTATGCCCTTGAGAGTATCGCTGTGAAGTATGGACACACCATACTGAGACTTCTCCCCTATTTTTGTGGTTTCAATCCCATCGAGTTGATTTGGGAAAATCATCAGGCGTAAAAATATTTTTTCCAAAATTTGATAAGAAGGTAATAGAACTAATTAAAGAAGAAGTATTTAATATTATATATATATATATATATATATATATATATATATATATATATATATATATATATATATATATTATTATATAGTTATTGTGGTTCTTATATAATCAGAAATAATTTTTGAATAACGAAATTAGTTAGCTCCCTAACTATATTATTAAAGGGGAGCTGCTGGAAGGTAGGTTGCACTAGATCCTTTACTTGAACTATACCTCGTCTACTGGCAGAGGGGACCATGGCGGATATGTTGCTAGTCGTTCTCCTTATTCATTTTCAAGGTATGGCACTCTGAAAGTCATCGATTTCGTGTTGATGACAAATAACCAATAATAATAATAATTAAAAATCGATTCCGGTTGTTGTATCATCGCAAACAGCATATGCAGAAATTACTTCTGTGAGGAATCCTTCACTGACACCTGTTGGATATAATCCAACGCCCTTCGTGTTATTAGCCAGGGGAGAAGTTGTTTTCTGATATGTGTCAGTCCATGAATCAGTTGTGTAGATAAGGAAGACTGGCCTGAACGAATTGTTCATTCAGATGATTTAATTTATAACCAGTCTTCAAGTATGCCCACTTACTATAGGTGACATTACAAAGTATACTGTTCCACCAGTGTGGTGGAACAGTTGGTAACCCTCAATTAAAGTGAAAGAAAAAATCATTCTTTCGTGTTCGTGATTCGATGAAGAACTGTGTAAATGGTTCACATTCAATTAACTGACTTGATGATTTTGAACTAATAAATGCCGGTAGTTACTGTGTTTTACCGTTTTCATATTCCGATGATGGGAAGAACACAAGTCACGATTCTCTTGTTTGATTATTTTTGGAGGTGTATTTATATTCTTGGCAACAAGTACCTACCTTTCAAATCAAAGATTTTTCTCCGCCTTCAAAAAATATGAACGAAATGTCATTCGATTCGGAATAGCATGTATATGGTTCTTGAACAAAATCAAGTACAGAAAATAACATTCTTTTATTTTTTCAACTGCAATCTATTCGGGGAAATTTCCTCCTCCATATGAATATTTTTTTAAATTTGGAAAATGCCAGATAGTTTTTGAGATATTTGCAAGAAACCAAACCCAATTTCTTTACACTTAATTGGTTATAACTTTTGCAATTATCGCAAGCGGAACCTGAATGTTTTAAAAAATTATCTACCCACTATTCTGAATCGAATGACACCTCATTATTATTTTTTGGAGACAAAGAAAAAGGTGCTTGTTGACCAGAGTATTTAGATTTGTGTTTAAAAAAATTGCACTGGAAGTCAATAAATGCTTCATTTTTTTTGTCAGGATATCAGTTGAATATAAATTTCAAAAAAAAACTATAATATATTATATATTCTGAAATTCATCATTTGAAATGAACCATCTGCCTAAATCTGCCTAAACAGTTCCTTCGCATTTTTTTATCATTTTTTTCAAGAAAGTTTTTGTTTGATAAGCACATTGATATTTTGAATTGTTATTGTTAATGTCAGCATTTCATGTTAGTCATTACAATATTTATTGATAAAAAAAATTAGTCCGATGAGTACCTAACTTCATTACGTTAGAATAAGTAAGTTGTTTCTTAAAAACAATACATGATATTTCTATCGATGAAATGTTTTTGTACGAAATTTTTTGTAGGGCAATGAATGTACATTGATCTCTAAATCCATAACTTGAGGTTTTATTTAAATGAGATAAACAAGTGTAATCGATATAAAACAATTCGAAAAACACACTTTAATACAAGATTTTTACAAAATGGTTAAGGCTTTCGGGGTCGATGTTTTCAGTGTCACTATTTTTCGGGTTCGAAGGCCGTGGATTTTGGTAATTTTTTCCTGACGTTTCGCCGGCGCCAGTGGCTAGCTTCTTCAGGGGTTTATACATCTCTGGGTACCCGAAAAATTGTGACACGGACAAGAATTTCACTTGGAAGTTTACAAAACCGCAACACGTGTTTCGCTATACAATAACATCTTCAGACGTCAACAATACTAACCAAACAAATTCTATAAACAAAACACTGAACACAGAACAATTTCTGTGTCAACAAAGCACATAATTTGTTCCGTCAGTATTGTTGACACCTGAAGATGCTATTTATAAACTGTCAAGTGAAAATCTCACGTTAAAGTGTGTTTTTTTAATACGTTATAGTTGATTTCCATCAAGTATATGTTGTGTCTATCATATTTTTTCAATATAAAACAATTTGCTTTTAGATTTTCACGATTGCTTCAACTGAAAAAAGAAAAATGTCAAGTGAATAAGGAATTGTCATCTCCTCTACTCATTGATGATTTCGAATAGGTAGCGAAAGGATTATTTGAAAGGCGGCATTAATTCAAGTTTGGGGCAGTATGTACGATACTGACTAAGAACATACGAGGTGGTCCCACAAGTACCCGGCCTGGCCTAGAGATGGCGGTAGTAGTTCGCAAAATATCACTGTATTGAAAAGTACACAATGTATAAAGCATATGTTTCACTTTTGAAGACGCTGCGTTGTTTAGTATTTGTTTGGTTTTCATCAATAGCAAAAGTTTCTGGTGAATTTATGAAAGTGGAGAAAATTGGTCATCGTTATGTGGTACAATACTATTATTTAAAAAACTTCAGCCCAACCAATATGAAACCTGAACTGGATTCTACTCTGGGTGAGTCTGCTCCTTGGTTTACAACAGTAATATATTGGGTAGCAGGATTTGAACGAAGCGTATGAACTGCCGCCGAGACGAGCTGAGAGGAGATTATGTTGAAAAAAAAATTTTATTCCAAAATTTTTGTATTTTTTGGCCAGGAACTTCTAGGATCACCCTCGTAAGTACATTTCTGGTAAAAGCGTTCCATTGTTAGGATATATTTCTTCGTCGGTCTCACTCCTGCTACGAGTAGTAGATTATAAGGATTATGTTAGTGATAAAATCGCAAAATATGTTAATGTAGGTTAGTATACGAGTATATATTGTATGGTTAAATGTTGGTATTAATTCAAACTTTGTGACGGGACAACTCAACTGAGAAAATGTGAAAATAGTGGCCAGTTATTTCAGAAATATCACCAGAAGAATCGATGAGCTTTTCAATTCAACTATAGTCGAACAGCAGATATTTTTCCAAACACTTTGGCATATCAAAATCTTCAACAGCTTCCATCAGTTTAGTCCGTAATAACGCCCTCAGAAATAATCTAACCTGCCTTTTCAGCGACAGGGGATACTTAGCAAGTTCTAAAAGAGTTGTTTTTTGTTCCGGGGATAGCACGTTATTTCTTCTTATCATGCATGGATCGAAGGATTCGCAAGCCTCCGTCAAGAGAAAGAAAATGGCGTCGCAGTTTCCAGATATCACATTTTGTAGAGAATTGAGCATGCCGTCTGGATCCCTGAACTGAGTTTTCATTACAACCTGAAACAATATCAAAATCAACCAGGCTGAGGAAAACAAAATTATTAATCAAACGAACAGTTGGGCTGGAATAGTTCGTAGGATAATATAGAAAAAAATTGTATTAAATTTGATTTTATTATTCAATATAGTTGTCATACAATTTTTTATATAATTTTTAGACTACGATTTGCTCATCGGCGCCAAATTTATTTCCAGTGAGCATTCTCTTGAGGTCTGAGAACAGGAAAAACTCGCTGGGACCAGATCTGGAGAATACGGTGGATACAGAAGCAATTCGAAACCCAATTCATGCAATTTTGCCATTGTTTTCATTGATTTGTGACATGGTGCATTGTTTTGAGGAAACTGCACTTTCTTTTTTTCAAATGGTGCTGTTTTTCCCTCCAAATTCTCCAATAACGATATGTAATAGTCGCTGTTAATGGTCGATGAATATTATAATTATAATAATGATGAATGGGCTTTATTCATTGACATAGATTGTTTATTAAGAAAAAGTAGATACAAAAATTAATGAAAGGGCGAACTTCAGCCGAGACTGTTTTACAACTTAACCTAGGGGATAGCATGTATTATATAGAAATATAAAAATAAATACGTAGTATACAATGGTAAGTGAGTAGTTTATGAATCTTTGTAAAACAAAGAAAGAAACAAAGGTTATAAATTCCAAAGTAAATATTAAAAATCTATTTAGCCTAAATAAGGTAAAATATATAGCAAAACATACACAAAAGGGAGACAAAAGGAAAACCATATGAGCAAGGCATAACATGAATATATTATCTATCCAGAAGATATGTTTTCAACTTTTTCTTGAAATATATATACGTGTTAGGAAGCACACGTTAAAAGGTAAGACCTCGTTAATCCTTAACTCGCACAAATTTCGTAGGGGGTGCGACAGCTGGTTAACGGAAAGACATATTTTTTTTTAAACAGTAGTGTCTAAATTCACTGGGCAGAGCGTTATATTGTTTGATGGAGTTGTAAATGAAACTACGAGAAAAGCAGACTGTCGAGTGTTTTGGAATAATGAAAGTGTGACGGTTTCGTGTCCTTGAATTATTCTGAGATTTGAAAGTTTTATATATTTCATAAATATACTTTGGCTTTTTGCAAATGAGGAATTTATGTGTATTGACGAGTAGGTGGAACTGCCAGGTTTTAGCAATCGGTAACCAACCTGACCCCTCGAACTTGGGGGATATATGGTCGAATTTTCTCACACGAATGCAATTGTTTTGTATTTTTTTGCAAGCGATACACATCAATTTGTATCAAAGCAGGCGCGTAGATTATATCGCAATATGCTAATCTGGACAATATGAGGGTTTCGCAAAATATCAACTTCAATTTGGAAGTCATAATATCTCTACTTTGATAGAGTTAACTTAAGATACTGTACGAGCTACGACAAAGTGAATTTATATGTTTGTGAAATCTCAGATCAGCATCTAGCTACCAAACCAAGTTCTTGCTTTCTGTAATTATTTGCAGTAAGTCTTTTGTAAGTCCCACATTTTGTGTTTCGGACCAAAAAGTATCAGCTGAGCTTTTTTAGAATTCAATTTCAGGTTATGGGCTATAGATAGATCCAGTAACTTTTGTAGATCGCTGTTAATTTTTTCCATTGCTACCTGCCAGTTACTTGGCGGATATCGATAATATAACTGAATGTCACCTGCATACTGATGAACTGTGCAATCAATCAATTATGGAAGTCAGATATATATAGAGAGAACATAATGGGGCCAATGATAGAGCCCTGAGGTACTCCATAGTCAACAGGTAAAGCACTAGAACACTTTCCATCCAGACATACTGACTGAGTCCGATTTCTGAGATAACTTTCCGATAGATTTACAGTCCCTTATTATCAGTTGCTTTGTATAAATCTTGGGTAAACAAGAGCGGTGGTGGTGCTATAGAATGTACGAAATCCAGATTGAACATTTGTTATTAAATTATTATTGTATACAAAAGAATCAATTTGATCTTTCAGAATCCGCTCGAACGCCTTAGATAGGATAGGCAGTTTGCTAATAGCCCTCAAATAAGATAATTCAGTTGTATTTTCACATTTTGGCAAAGGGAGTACAATTCCATGTTTCCATGCAGAAGGAAAATGATTTGTTTCTATAGAGGAATTGAATATGTGTGTTATGTGGTTGATAAGATAATTTTCAATATAGTTCAACATAATGAGAGAAATGCTGTCAGAACCAGCACAGTTACTTTTTGTTGTGTACTACATATATTTATATATTTGGTACACCCGTTATATCATTAGTCGAAAATATTATCAAGTTGTCAAATAGCTGTCAATTAAAAAGATCCTAAAGAGAACTCACATATTCATTATAAAGTGGTATTAATACATGCATCAAATCAAATACTACTCATTCACAACAGTTTTGGCGACGAGGTGAATAAAAAAAGATTATAAAAATAAAAAAATTATCGAAAAAAAAACGTTCAAGAATGGATGCCCAACAGTTCAAAGAATTTATGGAATTTCAAACTGCAATGATATCTACTCACTTGTCTCAATTACAAAGTTCACAGAGTCAGACAAACCGTGAATCATCAAGCAAGGGAGAAATTGTGATGAACTTTTAGCTAATTTCGAAAATTTTGACAGCAAGAAAGAATCGTTTTCAAACTACAAAAGCAGGTTCCAGAATTACCTTCAAATGAAGCAGATCAGTACAAATAAGCCTTATTGTGCTCAATTGCTACTAAATTCTATTGGAGCTCAAAATTTCAACATGATTACAGCTTTGGCTGCTCCTAAAACTCCTGATCAGTTGACATATGATGAATTGATAAAGTTATTGGAAGAACATCTTGCACCAAAGAAGAACGTTTTAGTTGCCCAACATCACTTTTTGTCAATCTATCAAAATGAACAACAATCAATTCCAGAATTTGGAGTGAATTCACATGCGAGTGCAAGAAATCAGTTGCAGAAATCTTCCTGACAGCTTAATTCATTCGTGGCTTATACGATAATAGCATTCGTGAACAATTACTTCAGTCTGATAGTAAAACTTTCAAAGACATTTTTACGAGAGCAATTGCGCTCGAATCTTCGAAAATTGATACTCACAAAATTGCCCAGAAAACAATTTCAACGTCATCTTCAACAGTTGATATCAATAAAGTCAACTGTTAACACCAACATGTTCATAAAATGCACAGAAATCATTCATGTTCATATATTCCTTCAAAAAATAGAAAATCGAGGTACAATAGGCCACTCAGTCGCAAATATAACCTCGAATCACTAGGACTGCAGAATATTTGTCTTAGGTGTGGGAAATCCAATCATATCACAAAAGATTGTCACACTGAACAAACCTCACTCAAATGTACCTTATGCAACAGGACTGGTCACGTTTCTAAGGTCTGCATTACTTCATTAGTTGCAAATAAGACAAAATCTGAATCGACTAATCAAATTCAAAGCGACAATTCATGTGAAATCGCACGACAATATGATTATAACATATTGTTGATATTCATCAAAATCATAATAGTTCTGACACTGATATGAGTCGTTATTACGCCCACGTCAAAATAGAAGGAAAACCAATCAAATTCGAAGTAGATTCGGGATCAGCTTATACGTTTCTTCAACGTCAACAATTACAAGATTTGAATCTGAATATTCACCTTGAACCTGCAACCATCGGATTCCGCTCATATACTCTCATATACCCGATGGGAAGATTGTAGTTAACGTTTCTTATGGTAACATCAAAATAAAAGAAGATGTTTATATTGTGCCAGATAATTACGCTGCTATTCTTGGTAGAGTTTGGATCCAACGCCTCAAGATAGATTTGAACCAACTAAGTCAACAAAACACTTCAGTACCCTCTGAAAGATTCAACCTGTGGAGTGTAGACGAACTAAGCGCAAAATATCCAAATGTTTTCGAAGAGAAAATTGGATGTGTTCCAGGTTTCAATGTTGTTCTCAAGTTACGTGAAGGTGTACAGCCATGTTTCCATCGTGAACGTTAAATTCCCTACGCACTCAGCACATTGGTTGAAAAAGAATTGGATGCTTTGAAACCCGTTCATCATGAAAAATCAGTATCATCAAATAAAAAGCCACGACAATTCAGCGTGGGAGAAAGAGTTCAAACAAGGTATTACACAAATTATAAACGGTTATGGAAGACAGGAGAAATTATCAAGAAATTTGGGCTTCTTCACTATCAAGTGAAACTCGATGATGAACATATTTTGAAGACACATATTGATCAGATAAGATCGACCAACTTGCCCAAAAGTAAATCCGTCTTTTTCGCACCTGAAGTAGAAGTAGAAGATCAGCCTAATATAACTGATTGGGTGACGATTCCAGTGCAAGATGAACAAGTCAATCAACCCGATAATATTCAAAATGAGGTGTTTGAACCAGATCAAATTGAAGTACCTGATGATCAAATACCTCATCCACCAACCAACATAACAAAGTTGAGAAGATCAAGCCGCCCTGTTAAACTTCCATCGCGCTTCAACGATTACATAGTTGAAAAAAAATAATTCAATAAGCGTGGGAGATTGTTGTGTATTACATATATTTATATATTTGGTACACCCGTTATATCATTAGTCGGAATTATTATCAAGTTGTAAAATAGCTGTCAATTAAAAAGATCATAAAGAGAACTCACATATTCATTATAAAGTGGTATTAATACATGAATCAAATCAAATACTACTCATTCACAACCTTTTCATACCACTGATGTATTCTTGAGTCGGAAGTGGCGTCACTCTGCGAAAATTCAAAGTAGGTCCATTATAGGTCTGAATATCTTTCAATGAGTGTTTCATGATGATCAGATTTTGCAGGATGAATAATATTTGTGAAGTGGGAGTTTATTTGATTCAGATCTGATAAATCCGCGCGAAGGTTAGGGCTGTGTTTATTTCTCAAGTTTTCTTAGAGTACCCTTGATCAAACTGGAATTTCCGTTTCTCGAAACAAATTCTAAATAGGCTTTTTTTCACGTCGGATTGCTCCGGTGGTATAATTACGGAGTTCCTTATAGCTCATCCAGTCTCTATGAGACATGCACATCCCGAAATACTGATTCTGGTGTGAAATGATGGAGGCATGTTTCATCCATTGTCAAATATCGATGCCTAAATTCGGGTTTTTTTATGGCGGAACAGCTTCAAACACTGCTCAGAATCATCAATTCGTTATTTTTAGTCGATTGTGAGCTCGCGCTGCACCTATTTTGAACCGAGCTTTCGTATTCACAAATATTCACGCACGATATGTACAACACGTTCCTTCGATATCTTTAGGGCCTCAACTATCTCGATCAACTTCAATTTATGGTCATCCAAAATCATTTTGTGTACTTTTTTGATGTTTTCGTCGGTAATAGCCTCTGTTGTTCCAAATGTCATTGCCTTTATTTCATAAATATCAGGTTTTCTGGACCTATCCATTCCTCGCCAGAAAAAGTGCTGGGCTGAAAACTTGGTGGAACATGTATCGAATATCTGAGCAAAATGCGATTCGCTTCTGTCGAAATTTCCACAAAATTGATGTCAGATTTTGTATTAAGTCTGGACCTTGCAGAAGACGATCGTTAAGATTACCCCATTCGATTTTGCCGCTGCATCGAAGATCAGTCTCAATTTACCCTGTTTAGAGGGATTAGTTACCCCAAAGTGGGGTAAATACCAGGTTCTAGGACCACCTTTCTCTGCGTCAGTAATATCAAGCTGCCGAATGTAACCTTCTTCAAATATTCTTCAATTTTCTCGCCATAATCTTTCGCAAAACCTATATTCCTGTCAATTTTTCCCTCCATACATTTCAGAGGATTAAGTGCCACTACTTTACTATAGGTAGTGTTACATCATCATTCTTCCACAGGAGACCTATATCAAGGTGATTTTCAACTTGTTTAATGATATTTTCCATTATTTTAATGCTCTATCATATTCCTCAGATCTTCAATTTCTTCTGGACTCCTTATCCCAAAACTGTCAATTTTGAAAGAGTCCCTCACTGAATTGTGAATATCTTCATCAATTTGTTCTTGAGACTTAAGACAAACGTGAAATACTAAAGACGATTCATCAGCAACTTTTTCCGGAGGGGTATCTGCCATGTACTACCCATCCCGGTAAAGTTTTTGATACAAACGGTGCTTCCAGTAACCTTGGTAAATTTTCCCTGCAAAAGTTAAAGCATATTGCTCCTGACCCATAAAAATTGTTGGCCTTTCTTGATGTATGGACAGATTCTACTCAGGTATTCGACATCATTGGTTTGTCTTGGAAGTGAGAGTCTTCTCACAGTTCGAACTTCATTCATTTTGTATGTTTTTGAGTTCTCTTACATTGAAGATACCTTCATTTTTTGTAATATTGTTAAGCCACTGGTAGCAGAGTGACTCAACAATGTTCCGTCTAATCAGTCCTGCTGTGAATTTTTTGGATTCAAAGTTGAAATAAACCAGGAATCAAACGTTTCCAGTGAATATCTTATATTTCGGGATTAGAGAACAAAAACAAATATGAATAATTGAAAATCACTTTATTGTTTTTCAAAATATTCCACATGAAGATCTATACACTTTTGCATGCGTTTGAACCATTTGTCGAAGCACTTTTGCCACTCGGATTGAGGTATTTCCAAAACATGCATTCTGAATGCAGCAACCGCTTCTTCAGGTGTCGAAAAACGTTGACCTCTCTGTTTGTTTTTTACGTGGGGGAATAAAAAGAGGTCATTCGGTGCCAAGTCTGGACTATACGGCGGATGACTCATCAACTCGATGTTTTGGATGCTCAAAAATGCAGTTGTTTGAGCCGATGTGTGAGAACTCGCATTGTCGTTGTGAAAAGTGATCCGTCTTCGGCGGTTGGTTTTCCTGATTTCTTGGAAGACAACTGGCAAACAAATGGTTGTGTACCACTTAGAATTGACTGTTCTACGTTGTTCTAGTGGTACGGTTGCGACATGTCCAGTTTTTCCGAAAAAACAGGCGACCATTTGCTTGGAAGTGTTTCGTGCGCGAACAACTTTTGTTGGATTTGGTTCATCTTGAAACACCCATACAGTCGACTGCTGTTTACTTTCGGGATCATGCGTGTAAATCCACGATTCATCACCTGTCACGATGTCATAGAAGTGTTTCGAAGCACCGCGATCTATTTTTTAAGCATTTCCTTCGACCTATCGACACGAGGTTCGATTGTGTGGGATCCAACGCGAACAATTTTTTTGACAGTCAAATGTTTATGCAATATTGATTGTATGCTGGTCCCACTAATGCCTAAGGTTGTCTCAATCTCACGATAGGTCACATGACGATCTTGCAATATCAGTTCGCGCACAGCATCAATGGTTATCGGAACAACAACTGATTTTGGACGACCTTCACGAAATTCGTCTTGGACTGAACTACGACCACGATTGAATTCACCATACCATCGATAAACATTGATCCTTGTGGGGCTTCATCGCCAAAAATTGAATTAAGTTCATCCAAGCACTGTTTCTGAGTTAATCCACGTCGAAAATTGTAAAAAATAATGCACGAAAATGTTCACTATTTAATTCCATTTTTGGACCGAGATGAATCTTTTAAGTTACTGTAAACAACACAAATAACGCGCGTATGTCAAAATGTTCTGAGTACGTTTAAGCTCAAAATTGTCCAACTTTGCGATAGAGCTGTCAGTTGCCAAATTGCAACACTAGGGTTTCCAAATCCGGAAACATAAAAGGCAACCTATGTTATAACTTTTCAAAATTATTGTCGATGTCAGAATCGTCTTTTTTTATTATCAAATCATGATCAATTATTTCAACTACGTGAACAAAATTAATTTAAAGAAACAACAGCCTCTTTGGGGTGTCCACTGCGTGCATCATCCTGGGTGCCTATTTCACCTTGTTTAAACTTAGCAAACCAATTCTCAACGGATTAGTTTCCTGGTGCGAAGTCCGAGTATTGTTTATCAAGGACAACCTTGGCTTTAACAGTATTTTTTCAACCAAAAAATAATGCTTTATTAGTATACGAAATTCCTTTTTATCAATTTTCTTAAAAATAACAAAAGTTGTTTCACTCAAATTGTTCTATCCCACAAACTAATAGTCCGACAGCTGTGAAATGTGTACACGTGTCTTTTGAAGGTTAAGGTTAACTAAAAATCATATAGATTTAATGCTACTAGCGTCATATGTGTGTTAGCCAACGAACTTTCAAGCTCATCAGTTATGTCCCGTTTTTTTACCTTTGCTCCATACTGAAGTAACAAATGAACTACAGCTATGCTGGGATTCTCATTGCTGGCTAAATATTCCACCAACACAGGCCTTAATTGAGAATTTCTATCGAATTCGTCACTATAAACCTTCAAGTTTGGATCTGCACCGGCTTTGAGGAGCATCTGGAATAAAATAAATGAATAATTCAAGAACAGTTGGATAGAACTAGCCGATATTTTATTTAACTCCATATTTGTATAGCAAAACACATGTCGCGGCTTTTCTAGAGTGACAATCTTGTAGTGAATCGGTTATTAATTCAAGAACATATGAAACGAAAACTAATAGCAAAAAAAAATCAGTCTATACACACATTATACGTTTGCCTTCTAAGAATCATAATAAACGAAGTTAGATATGATTTAGTCCCAAATATATTCATAGTGATACAAGTTCTTCAAATTGAAAGGAATGTATTTTCAGAAGAAATAAGTTTTTGGGAAAAAATTTGCTGGGTTTCACTTCACCAACTTTATACAATGAATTGTGAGAAACTTCCAAAAGAAGGAAGAAAGCAATTAACTTCAAAATACACTTTTTGCAAAGATATGCAGAATGTATAGAAGTTTCAGACACAAACTGGAAGAGAAATCCCTCCCGAAACAACTACTCACTCATGAAATATGATACATGGCTGGGTTTGAATCAAATAATCGTCTTTACGTACTGTCACCATAGCATTAGCGGGTTTTTCTCATCCATAATATAATAATTAGCGAGAGGGTATTTTATGTTCCGCCCATGTTCCATGTTCCGATTTCAGGCAGTTCTTATTAGTTAGAATGACATAGGTCATGGTAGTGTTCAATTCTGGACATATTACGTTTGACATGAAATAGGTATGTGGTGAAGGAATAATGAAGATTTCTTATCTACAGCTTGGTGGGATTGAAAAGTGGATAGGCATTTTTTCTGAACTAAACGTAAGTATATACAACTATACAGGCCCAGAAATGGGTAATTTCACTCAGGATGCCAAAAAAAACACCGGCTTGTTCATGAAATAGTAAATGTATGCAATAGTAGCATAGTACTCCATATTCAATATATCGTAATTTAAAGGGGGATATTTTTAAAACAGACAAAGATGTGTAGATCTTGCAAAGAAGTAAAAAACTGAAATCACACGTAAGAAAAACTACTTTCGAAACAACAACTTTGCATTCCGTGCATTGTCATTGTTATTTTCATATAAAGATGTATTCTTGCAAATGAGACATATAGCTTCTAAAACGTTGATGAGGTTAGTGTCAGTATTCCGTGTTTCAGGAAAAGAGGTTTGCAGGAAGTCAACCTATTCACTTGGCACAAATACCGCACCGCTCGCTTTTGCAACAAAATACACTCTCAATTAGTTCATTATTACACGAACCCCAGAACTGGATTGCGTACCTCAAGTTTGACTCAATGAGAGCAAAAAAAACATGTTTTGCTGCAGCATAACCTAACTTTTTAGCTGTATTCCTAAGGGCAAAACATCCGGATGATAATTTTTCTGTTTAGCATGTTAATATGATTTGTGAATTTCAAATTGGTATCTATATTGTTGTCAGATAATATAGAGTCAGCACCTAATTCTGTATCCGGAAGAAGACATTTAAATGTAAGAAATTTTGTTTGATTGAAATTTGAACATAAAAAATGTGCATCGCACCACGACCTGATTTTTTGTAGGTCTCTCGTTACATTTTTTCGAAGCAAATTCACATTTTCAGAGTGCCATAGGATGATAGGGTCATCGGCAAATAAAGTGAAGGAACCAGATATATAGGAGGGTAATATCATTTATGTACAAAAGAAATAGATATGGACCTCAAACTGATCCTTGAGGTAGTTCCCCAACTAACTTTTAGTAATCCGGATGTTTGGTCAGTTTTAACCAGTTGAGAATCTTCCAAAGAAAGAAAGAAAGTCATTATTTCACAAATAAACTCTTCACAAAAGTGTGTAAATAATACAAAGAAGTAACTTTGAGGCACAAACTGGAAAAAATCCCCTTTCGTAACAACTACTCTCTCATAAACATTGAATTAGACGAAAGAAAAAATACTTTGATACAAAACTCAAATAAAAACCATCAAAAATTTCTATCTGGTCATTTATTCACACCACATATATTTTCAGATAAAAGTTTTTCGGGGAGAGTTATTTTAGAACTAAAACCGAAGTTTTCAGAAGCAAATGTACATGACTGGTAAAGGTATGTTCTACTATTCCTTAAATTTTTTTAGTAGCATTCAAGTTTACTTCATCGGTTGATAATAGGCTATCCAGTTTTGTATCTATTTTGTGTTTCAAAGTGAGGGGTTAATCCAGAAATACCTGAACATATGGCACCTCTATTCACAAATGATCACTGAAAATTGAAATAACAACATACCGTGATTATATCAAATCTACTGGGTATATTATCCGCACATGCTACGTGTAAAGGTGATCCTATTATGGGTGAACTGCAATTAACATTGGCACCTGAAAAGATAAGAGAAAAAAAGATTTAAGTTGCAGAACTATTCTTTATTTTCAAGAAAATATATGTTTCAATGATTCACTAATTTCTCCAAGCTTTAAGGTGTACATAATTTCATTATACCAACACCAACAAGTATAAAATAGAAAAAGGTCAAATGTAATTCCTAAATTCTAACTTGTTTCGGTTGTACTGATCATAATTTTCACACTTTGTCAGATATTGGAATGCATCTAATAGTCCACTATCATGTAACGTTCTCAAGTCCAAACAAAGGTCCTTTATACTCCAAAGTATGATAATTATTCTCTCTTGTGACGAGAGAAATATGATTTTTGAAATAAAATTTGAAATCATTAACTCACCAGATCGAATAAGCAGGTCAACTATTTGCGGATCTCCTTTGAGTATGGCCAAATCCAAAGGACTGGGTTTTCCAATGTCATATTCTTCATCGTAATTCAGTTTTGCTCCTTGTTTTATCATCAGATTCACTATTTCGTATTTTCCGGATAAAACAGCGTAGTGCAGAACCTGTAAAATATTGTCTCAAATGTGAAATTGGAGACCAACGTTTAAAATATTCATATTACATGCAGTCCATTGGAATGTAAAATTGTTTAGGCCTCAGGATGTGGAGTGTACTCCAGATCACTAAGCCAAAGTGGGAAATGGGAAAAAATACCAGCGTGGTACAAACAGAACTGGCTGGTATCTCAATCGCCACAAAAGAAATAACCAGAAAGGAATTCTGGCAAAAACATAACAATCTACACTGACAGCAGACAAACCCTATCAGCCTTGAAGAGACAACGTTATCCTAAGGTGGGTTAAAGGGCACGACAGGAGTAAAGGTAATCGCATTGCCGACTCTTTAGCCAAGGAAGTGGCTGGACTATGAATTTTAGGACCCAGTGGCACCTACAGCCTGATGACTTGGCCAATTGCGGAACTAGCCAAATGTTACACCCATGCTCAATCCATGCTTAATCTACGCTTAACAGTAGGATTTCTGACCGGCCACTGTCAACTAAGGAAACACCTCTTTAATATGGGGCTATTGGACACACCTCTATGCAGGATGTGTGAACAGGAAGATGAGACTGTCAGGCATGTCCTATGCAAGTGCCGGAAGTTATCGTCAATAAGAGAGTGTGTGTTCGGCGAGTCTTGGCCTACACCTGCCGATATAAAAGAGATGTATCCCAGTGATCTGTCCACCTTTCTGGAAAGGACAGGATGAACGAATGATCTACGAGGACAAATCCTTGGGAGGATGTACAATGGGTCACATGTGGCCTAAGTACTGTGGGCTTACACTCACCCTCCCCACTCTACAGATACAGAGACAGAGATAGGCCTTAGCGTGCGTTTTTCAGAGGACACAACTTCATTTTTTTAAGTGTAGGGGGGTTGGTATAAGCTTAAGTTCAAGTTTGTGAAGTCGCAACCCTTGTCCTCCGGCCGCCATCTTGGAAAAAGGGATGCAGGTGTTTTCGCGCTGTATCTAAAACCGTCCTCATGCCCATAATACTGTATGCCTGCACTGTCTGGGGCCAGTGCGCACAGACATACACGAAGCAGATACAGTCGTTTATAAACGCGAGCGTACAGGGCCGCCGTAAACGCGCCGTACTACATACCAAACTTTATAAAGCATCACAAGTTGCTGAGGTGTGTACAGTTTTCTGTTCGAAAGCGTGTTCCAAGCTTTGAGAAGCAGCCTTTGAAATTCATCGACATGATTGTGCCAGACATATTGGTCTCCATTTAACCCTAAAAACCTATCGAAGCAGAAAGCGCAATTGTCTGACCTGACATTGTTATATCGGTTCGGAGACTGTATTAGATCCTGATCACAGCCTGGAATCGAAGAAAATGAAAAAAAGATGGAAAACAACTTTTTAAATATATAGTTATGTTCAATATCATCTCGCCTAGAAATTGTCCGTGGATTAGGCCTACTGGAGATACCACATAAAAAAATGCGTCTTAGACTCTAAATCATAGGTGGTGAGAAAAAGAGTTGATAATGAATTAATAATAACATATGATTCTTAAGAAAATGATGAATTATATGAATAAATAAATATAAATAGAAACAAAACGTAATGGTTTGTTTTTATCGTATTCCTGTATTCAAAAACCGGTCAATTCGGAGCGCTGTAAACCTTGATAAAGTAATTAAACACATTCGTGGTGAACATTATTCGTTGAAGAACCATCTATAAGATCGCTCTGATGTTATTGTATTGTAAAATGACAAAAAAAGTTATAACGCCGAAAGAAAATTTGTTGAAAATTTTTAAGTTATTTTTGTTTATAATTTTTTTATTTTCCATTTTACGATAAAAGTAAAAACGAAAAATTGTAGAAGATTGAAATTGAATTGTCTCATAAAATTTTCTGTAGGATTACTAGTTCACGAGATACAGCCCCCCATGCCCCTCCCGGGTTGAGTGCCTGAAGTAGGAGCTTCCCCCCCAATTATTTAGCGAGGAGAACCTACTACCCCACTCCATCCATCCCCGCTCACCGAGCGGTCCTCAATTACTGATGGGCACTTCAGCAAGATTGACATCCGACCTCTTTTGGTCGAAAGTCAGCCTTTAGGTGCTATTCTTTCGCGATCGGTAAAAATTGTTTTGTCATGACTATTCCTAACTGAATTTTTGTATGGGGCCCCCAAAAACTAACCGGCGGCTATTGTTATTAATGTCGGGCGTTCCTCATGAGTCTAAGGATTCTAGAATCGCGGTCGATTTGTTCTGCGGTGAATTGTTAAAAGAAAATCTGATTAGTTATGCTTACGGAGTCGCCTTACGGCGACTCGTGGGGGCGGTCTTTGTTCTGCTTTGTCGGACTTGGTGTTTGTCCCTTTTCGGAACCTGGGGTCATCCATGTTCAACGCATCGTGTAGATCGCGTAGCGTATATATATATATATATATATATATATATATATATATATATATATATATATATATATATATATATATATATATATATACACATAGACTTGGACCTGGACACGCAATATGTGGACGTGTATATGAGAAACACGCAGAGAGCGTGTTCGATAGAATCAGATCGCACAACAACCCAACGCTACGCGATCTACACGATGCGTTGAACATGGATGACCCCAGGTTCCGAGAAAGGGACAAACATCCAAGTCCGACAAAGCAGAACCAAAGACCGCCCCCACGAGTCGCCGTAAGGCGACTCCGGTAAGCATAACTAATCAGATTTTCTTTTACAAGTTCACCGCAGAACAAATCGACCGCGATTCTAGAATCCTTAGACTCACTGAGGAACGCCCGACATTAATAACAATAGCCGCCGGTTAGTTTTTGGGGGCCCCCATACAAAAATTCAGTTAGGAATAGTCATGACAAAACAATTTTACCGATCGCGAAAGAATAGCACCTAAAGGCTGACTTTCGACCAAAAGAGGTCAGATGTCAATCTTGCTGAAGTGCCCATCAGTAAGTTGAGGACCGCTCGGTGAGCGGGGGTGAATGGAGTGGGGTAGTTAGGTTCTCCTCGCTAAATAAATGGGGGGGGAAGCTCCTACTTCAGGGCACTCAATCCGGGAGGGGCATGGGGGGCGCGTTGTATCTCGTGAACTAGTAATCCTACAGAAAATTTTATGAGACAATTCAATTTCAATCGTCTACAACTTTTCGCGTTCACTTTTATCGTAAAACGGAAAATAAAAAAATATAAACAAAAATAACTTAAAAATTTTTCAACAAATTTTCTTTCGGCCGTTATAACTTTTTTTGGTCATTTTACAATAAAATAACATCAGAGCGATCTTATAGATGGTTCTTCAACGAATAATGTTCACTACGAATGTGGTTTCATTACTTTATCAAGGTTTTACAGCGCTCCGAAGTTGACCGGGTTCTTGAATACAGGAATACGATAAAAACAAACCATTACGCTTTGTTTTCTATTTTATATTTATTTATTCATATAATCCATCATTTTCTTAAGAATCATATGTTATTATTAATTCATTATCGATTTTTTTTCCCACCACCTATGAGGTAGAGTCTGAAGACGCATTTTTTTATGTGGTATCTCCAGTAGGCCTAATCCACGGACAATTTCTAGGCGAGATGATATTGAACATAACTATATATTTAAAAAGTTGTTTTCCTTTTTTTTCATTTTCTTCGATTGTCCAGGCTGTGGATCAGGATCTAATACAGTCTCCGAACCGGATATAATAATGACAGGTCAGACAATTCCGCTTTCTGCTTCGATAAGTTTGTTAGGGGTTAAAATGGAGACCAATATGTCTTGGCACAATCATGTCGATGGAATTTCAAAGGACTGCTTCTCAAAAGCTTGGAACACGCTTTCGAACCAGAAAACTGTACACACCTCAGCAACTTGTGATGCTTATGAATCAATCAGCCAGTGTACTTATGAGCACTTTCTTTGGTGTAGTATTAATTACTGGATTTTTTCCCAACCAAATCGTTCAAGTAATCATCTTCAAAAGTTTTAATCTTCCTCTGAGATGTTGCTGGTGATTCGAAACACGTGTCGAGGTGAAAAATAACGATTTGGTGTTGGAAAAAAACTCCAGTAATATTCTTCTTTGGAGTATTGTTCTCATGTATGAAGCTCTGCAACATACCTGAGGATGCTGGATTTCATCCAGAAAACAGCCATCCCTGTGGAGACGATAACATCACGTGCAACCTTGATAGTCTGGAACATCGTATCTTCTATAGATACTTTCACGGGAAGTGTTCAAGTGACTTTGCACAGTTGATTCCACCAAGAGCGGTACATATCAGAAATACTCGACGGACTGGCTGCTCATCGTTTTGAAGTTCAACTCAGTACACCTCGTACTTCACTGTGAGTCGCTCTGTGAGCGCTCAAGGATTTTCTGTAGTGCTTGTGTTTTGTCCTTAAAAAAAGTACTTTCAGTTATTTTTGTTTATAATTTTTTTTTAATTTCCATTTTACGATAAATAGTAATAGAAATAAAGTTATAGACAATTCAGCTTGCTACAAATAATGTTTCTTAAAATTTTCTGTTCGCTAGTTTATGAGAAAACCCTTTGTATCCCTTTTTTCAAGATGTCGGCAGGAGGACAAGGGTTTTGTGACCCTTCCTACACGTCCTCTGAAAAACGCAACCTTTAATGTGTATTTTCAATGAACTATAATGATGCAGTAGGATTTACTAAAGAGCTTTGTTTATTTGACTCCAAACATGTCAATATTTGAAGATACTTTGGTAGTCTATTAACTCACCGTTCTGTAATCATGTCTCTCGTCGGCGATTGCATTAACATCTGCGCCATATTTCAATAAAAGTAGCACAGCTTCCATTCCCTGTAAATAAATATGAAAATAGAATAACAGTAACCATCATAAAAAATTCCACGAAACATATATTTTAAAAGTATAGATGTATAACACATTTATATAGGTAGATCTAGATTGTCAACGAAAGAAGACTTTGATCCAGACACAGAAATTACAGAAATCAAATATAAAAAAAAACTTGAATTTAATATTGCAATTATATTTTGATTCTTTTTCAATTTGTCTTTGTACCAGTTTATGTGTTTGTTTGTAAGTATTTACATTTCACGAAAAAAGATCAATTAATATCCATCAAACTTTTTTTTGCTGCATCCACTACCTAAATCCTTTAACCACTGCTTCGTAGTCAGTAATATAATAACTAACACATACAGTAAGCGCCAAACGTGACGGCGAGCCCGCCCCAATGCGCACAAACTCATTTTCAATGTAACCACCACTAGAGCTCTTGCAAGACATACAAATGCTCTATACAGGGGCGTATCATTATTTATCTTCAATGCAATTCTTAGGACTGCATATAGACAGTACTGAGTTTCAACAGTCATATTCAAAATGTTTGTCAAAAGTTGAACTCAGTGTTGTATTCAATAAGAGGTATTGGTCAGTATATTGACACAAATGTAAACCGAATGGTATATCATTAAAATTTTGAATCTGTTTGTATTTTTTATGGAGGTACTAGAAATGCAGAGCAAATTTTAATTTTACAGAAGACAGCCTTAAGAACTATGCTGAAACTAAACTCAAGAGAATCATTTAGAGGCAAATTCAGTAGTATTAAAATACTTACATTTATAGGAGTATATATACAGAAACTCTTATTATTTCTTTTTAGAAAAAAACATCTTTTTAAAAATAGTCTACCACAAAATGTATATAACACTAGAAATGTTGACTATGTATACCCAAAACAGTGACTAACTGTTACAGAAAGGAGCCCTTTCTATCAAAGCATGAAAATGTTCAACAAACTCCCCACCAGCATTAAACAAATAAATGAACTTGATGAATTCAAAAAGGGAATTCATAAGATTCTAATGAATATAGAACTTTATACTATTGCTGAATACCTCAGCCATACTGTCTGACATAATCCATTTCACTCGTGACGTTATTTCTTTTTTGTATCTTTTTACTATTATTCTTCAGAAATAAAGATATTTATTATTATTAATATTAATGCTGTTGGCGTTTGGCATTGTCTGAATAATTTGTGTTGTTTCTGATAAAATGACATCGCCTAACAAAAAACAGTCATCCAGAGTGTATCATTATATAGCATTTTAATTAACTATACCACTACCTATAATACTAAATAAAATATGGAAAGAAATTGCAAAAGAAGCCATGTTCCATTTGCTACCCTAATTAAAACTAATTATAGGTATGTACGACACTGGCCGGCAAGGGGCTATCGTAATCCAATAGTATTTTTGTTGGGAGAGTCTATACCTAAGCGATGTTTGGTGCATGCTATAAACTGATTGATTTTTTTTATATTCCAAAACACGGTAAATACAATTTGTGTTATGTTCAAGGTGGTGAGGATTATTCAATTCTAGCTGGTATCTTTAGTATTTCATAACATGCACTACATTTTGGTCTGTTTCCCGTATTAAAAGATAAAAGTGAATAAAATGAGAATGTCCAACGAGGAGGCGACTCGTGCTTTTCTAAAGAGGTTTTTTGGTGAGTTAATTTTGTCAGGGATGTTTTGGATGTTCTCAAATATCCTCTGACTCAGCAACACATCGCTGTTTATCCATTTCATCTGCTACCTTTGCAATATTATCAGCAGTTTCATTATTAGTAACAATTTTTTTATGTGAAACATCTATAGTCGCACGTAAAACCGATTTTTTAGACCACCAAAATCCTATGGAACTGTATATTTTTCTGACTCATTTCATCAGTTGATGATTTGTTGTTGTGGTTTACAAAAGTGTTTCATCTTTGTTCATTTTTTATCATCAGGGCAAAAATAATTGATTTATTGATAGTAATAATACCATTCCTCCTTATACTACTACGTCAAATAGTTTTAAAATGCAAACAAGCTAATCTAACATTCAACAGAACATACCTGCGGTTGCCTAACAGCCTTCATCAATGGAGTCAGTCCGGATCTATCCCTACTATCAGGATGGGCCCCAAACGTCAACAGCAGTTCCAGAAATTCCAGATCCGTCACTAGATTAATTTCGGCCCCAAAGAAGTACCTTTTATTCGGGTCGGCCCCGTGTTCGAGCAGCATTTTTGCGATATCCATATGTTTGTTACGGATAGCCAATCTGAGGGGTTCGTCACATTGAGTAGTCCGAGGAAAGTCTTCATCCGTATTGGGTCTGTAATCAACTTTAGCTCCGGATGCTAGTAGAAGGCGAACTACTTCTGTGTATCTGCGGAAACAAAAGGTGGATATATTTTGAATACAGTTTCAGTCACAAAACATATTCACAATGAAATATAAACGGAAATAGTTCGACTATTGATCATTGGCGAAACTAGGGGAGTCTAGGGTGGGTCTAGCCCCCCTGGAGCAACGGTTAGCTCCCTTAAAACCAATCTATGAAAGAAATTCATGGTTACTAGCACAATAATAAAACTACATAATATTATAGTGTACCACTTGCGGAACTCAAACTGTCCCACCAAATCAATCATAAAACAGAACAAATATTCCGGCCGAAAATATGAAACTTGGGTTCCCAATGTTTTTCCGCCATCAACATGTATAAAATATTTTTCTAGCTAAAAATATTCCACTTATTTCCAAAAACACTCACCCATGCTCAGCAGATAAATGAAGAGGACTGTAACCACATTCGTCTGTTGCATTAACATCACCACCTCTTGTCAATAACAGCTGAGTTGCCTCGTAGTACCTTTGCCAAACTGCATAGTGTAGTGGCATTAGTCCTTGAGTAACAGGTTCGTTAACCTAGAAATAAATCATTACTACAGTTTACCCTTCGTCCTAAATTACACTCTAGGTTGATGTCAAATTTTCATATTCAAGTAAGATTCTATTGGGAGATTTTCTCTTATTGGAGCAAAAGTCATTTTTTTAGAAAAAAACCAGGGTTTTTAAAATTTAGTACCTTTTATCAGCTCTATATTCTGAATATCGAAGTTCTTTTTTTACCTAAAGTAGATGTATGTTGATGACTTCAACTTAACTATCATTTGCTATTTCATATAAATACATAACTTACTATTTGACGGATATAGCAGTATGTTATGTTTTGGTATCACACTCGTTTGTTAATATTTAAAAGAGTTCATATTTTCTACATTTTGTCGAATCCCCCTCCTGACATTTTGACATAAAATATCATTGAATATCTAGGGTTAGAAACGAATAAGTAAATTATTTTTACTGGATTTGGGCTTAAATGAAGTAAGCAATGTGCTATCTAGTTCTTGAAAATTTGTTAATTTAATCGTATGTTATGCGGATTACCATCAGTAATATCATATTTTTTTATAATGTTCGAAATTCCTATAAGTATAAAACTATGGAACTTCATCAAAAACCTGGTGAATTCCATTAGTTCGGACTTCCATTGTCTAATATTGTATAAAATGATTTAAAATCTCTGAAAAAATCAATAATAAAGAAAAAAAAAATAATAGCAAAAAAACCCTGAAATGAAATAACAGTGAAATAAAATACAAGTAAAAATAAAACAATTGAACTAAAAATAAAAAATTAGGAGATTCCAATCCAAGTTACTTCACGACCTTTCGATTGTTAGTATCCACAATCATCTTCGGGTGATGACTGGACTAATTCCTCTGAGAGATGACTATTTAAGGGTCGTTTCAGGTTTTTTTCCTTAACATAATTGTTATTTTCAGCTATTTTTTTTGATTTTTCTTTTTTATTGGTTCTTTCAGGGATTTCGAATTATTTTATATAATATTAGACAATGAAAGTCCGAACTAATGAAATTCATTATGAAACATTGTCAATCATCTTCAAACAAAGACTTGATGATCGACAATATAACTTGTTCGTATTCCTATACTTTCATCCCACTCGTACTCAAATCCCTAGGTGTGAATATCTATTTCGACTAATTTCCCATTTTCAGAATTACACATTCATATGTTACAAAGATGTCTTTTCCAAGTTCAAAATAATATCATTTTCTTCAACGATATTTCTCCATTCTTTATACTCCATCAAGGATCTTTCAAGTCGTTAGGTTTTTCAATCCAATTCAATTCAAAATGTACTATTGTCAAAGAAAACAAATTCTTATTGACAAAGCATAAATAAATGAAATGAATCAGTCAATTCACATCAGTGAATAATAACATTTTATTTAAGAAAAAACAACGATAAAAATAAAAACAACAATAAAAATTAATTGGCGCTCCAGGGCGACTTCATTGATTCCAGTGGCGCATTTGCTTTTTTAGCTGCAGGAAAACCCGGAAAAACCTGCAGCACCACATCATCTGAAGATCTTGATCTTGAATTAATTGAGGTAAAAATGGAACAATACAGGGCCTAACACTTACATGTAGGTAGGATATAAGATTCTACAAAGCAGTTAAGAATTCATTTACATGTATAAATAAAGTAAATCAGTCCATTTAACCTCAAAGGTTCTGGTAGTCAAAATCTGTCTTCAAGAAATTCTTTCAAGCTATAATATGCTTTCGCGAGTAGATGATTGAATATCTTCCGACTCTCAAATATTATAGAATTTTTATTTAATGTTGAAGTTTTCTTATTTGAATTAGACATACTGTTTCTAGAATGAAGATGCAGAAGATTGTTAGTATTTGTTTAATCTCTAGGCGCTGTCAAATAAAAATTCTTTGAAATGTAAGCCACAATGAAATATTGAACTGTTTGCTGCAGCAAACCATACCAAAATGAAACCAGTTCACGCTAAAATTTTTTAAAGAATACTAACCTAGAGAAACTAGAAATGAGACCTTTCTTACCTTAGCTCCACATGCCAGGAGAATTCTTATTTCGTCTAGAGGAACCATCCTTATAATCGAATCGGCCAATTCCCTCTGCAGAGGGTTGGTAATGCATTCCGTTGGCATCTGAAAATAAAGAAAACCATAGGTATTTTGAAAATTATTATCGATTTTAAGAGAATTTACGTGAAGAACACTATCTCGAGAGAAAGCTACATATATTTTTCCGTAGCTCTAACAAACATACAAATTAATTTGGAGTTCTACAAGAATGAGAACTAATGAAACCTAGTTATCTATAGAAACCTTCATTTTGAACACCTGCGTTTAGCCCCTGTCATTAACTGTTTGAAAGCTTGGTTCTCAACTGGTGCCGATAGTTGCTTCATATGGAATTTTAATTAAAAATGTCTGACTTTCCTGGATTTGATAAATTCTGAACATTGTTTCTCAATCATCAGAATGAAGATAAACACGTCTGTCGATAGTCAACAAACCAATTGAATAAATTCCACATTCCCCAAATTCTGATGAATATTAGTTGTTATTTCCAATAACTAAAATCTTATTAATAATATTTCAAGTCATTAATTTGTTCTTTGTCTACCCCATAGACATGTTATTTACAATTACATTCATTTTAAATAAAACAATCTCGTTTTACAAATAATTCATGAAGTTATTATTGAAAACGAAAAACAGCATTCAACATTCATTTCATAAAAATGTACTCACACAATATTTTGTCAAATAATATATGTTGTTGTATAAAACTAAATCGAACAACATCATCGCTTCAGTTCAGAGAAACAGTGCTAAAATTGCAGTGTATTCAGCCTATGAGAATAAATGTATCAACACTTGCTTTTTGTCTATATTTAGATGAATATGACGTTTTTTGTACACAACAACAATGCTGATCCCTATCAAGTGGCATGGCGCAGTATAAACCGTGACTTTGATTTTTGGTCACATGTCTAAGGAATCTGTATCGGGAAGTAACGTGAGCAAATCAGGTGATTGCAGTAGTTTTTATTCTTTGGAAAAAATGTTTTGGGAATGAGTCAATGTCTGTGGAGTTTCATAGTTTTTTAAAACCAATAAATTACTCCAGATCAATGGAGAATCGTCGTAAGTATAATAATGGGGAACTAGGAAAAGTTACTGCCTGAACTCATGAAAAAAACTCGAAGTAGTTTCCAAGACACTTGTTTAATACCACTACACCCAGGGCGATCGCTATGGCCACCTGCTTTTTCAACTTGGGAAAAAGTTGGGAAATTCTGGCCCGTAAAGATAGAAAAAATAATAGTAAAAAAATTAATAAAAATTTAAAAAATGAAAATGAGAGAAAAGAAAGGGAGAGGTAATAAGGAAAGGGAAAGAACCAGGAGAAGGTTGGGATTTCCCAACATGCATATCTTGGATATTCCATACTTTGAAATTCTGAGTTGTTTGAAAACTTCAAAAAAGTTTAATTTCTCCCAAGTAAGAGAACAGTCCACAAATTTTGATGTGACAGTTTTACAAAATTCCCAACTTTTCGCTGTTTTTTCGACTTGGAAACAATATTATTTAGGTGTCGTTTTCTTTCACTTGTATTGAATATCCCTATACATGGTGGAAAATTTGGGAAAATTTGAATTCCCTCCCCCCTGGTTTTTCTTTTCGCTACGGCCCTGACTTCACACTTTATAGTAAAGGAATCACGTACTGATATTCTGAAGCATCGCGATAAAGCATAGAAGTCAAGAATTTTGTCGAGTTGGTAAATTTTATTGTTGCACAAGATTACTAGTATGAAGTATTACTTTTCATAATGAACACAAAACATCATTACACGCTATGATTAGTTTGAAAAATTGGAATGTATGTATGAGACCTTTGTAAAGTAAGGAATAAGTAAATTCGTTAAAATTTGAAAAATCTTCCTAGAAGCTTGCCCATGTTGACACTTAAAACAAAAAAAATGTTCAACAGTTTTGAAAAAAAATGTGAACGCCTTTTTATCAATTACACCCAGTACTGTTCATGAGCTGGTTGCGAGAATTTCATAGCTTCTATCATATATCACCCATATTTGGAATAACGCAATCGAGAAACATGGAGAGTCGAAAGCTGTTGCGCTTGATATTGCTAAGGCCTTTGACCGTGTGGCATGAGGGTTTGCTAGCCAAACTTCGATGATATGGCTTGTTGGATCATTTTTGTGCATGGCTGTCCAGCTTCCTGAAACAACGTTTCCTGCAAGTGGCTGTCGATGGATATCTCTTGAATACTTTCACCATTAACGCTGGTGTTCCCCAGGGATCCATATTGTCTCCAACCCTCTTTTTATTGTATATCAACGACTTATTGGAAAAAACCAAGAATCCAATATATTGCTTTGCTGACAACAGCACATTCATCTCGTCATTACATTTAGAGCACATGTGCGGAAGCACATCTTCATCGGCAGCAGGAGGTTGAATATCTCAATGAAGATCTAAAAGTAATTTCGAATTGCCACAAAAACCCAGGCATCGGTTTTTTCCAAAAAGATAAATGTCTCCGAACCGGATATAATAATGTCAGGTCTTACAATTCCGCTTTTTGCTTCGATAAGTTTGTTGGGAGTTAAAATAGACACCAATATGTCTTGGCTCAGTCATGTCGCTGGAATTGCAAAGGCTGCTTCTCAAAAGTTTTGAACACTGTTCCAAACCAGAAAACTGTACACACCTCAGCAACTTTTGTTGCTTTATAAAGCTCAGATCAGACCTTCTTTGGAGTATTGTTCTCATGTTTGGAGCTCCGCCCCCAAAAATACCCTGAAGCTGCTGGATTCCAACCAGAAAAGAGCCAACCGCCTGATTGGAGACGAGAACATCACTTGCAACCTTGATAGTCTGGAACATCGAAGAAAGGTTGGAGATTTATCTCTCTTCTATAGATACTTTCACTAGTGACTTGGCACATTTGATTCCACCAAGAGCGGAACATATCAGAAATATGCGACGAACTGTGACTGCTCATCGTTATGAGGTTCAACTCAGTACACCTCGAACTTCATTGTTGTTAATTTGGAGAACGGCGTTTATGTGGAATATACTTCTTGAGTTTTTTCCAAATGGATTTTTCTCCAGCGATTCAAATCCAATATGAATCACAACTTTTGCACATGCATCGCTTTAAGAGCGCCTCAAGGATTTTCCTGTAGTGCTTATTTTTGTACTTAAAAAAACATACAAACCAAAAAACTCAACTATGCGAAATCTTCCATTCTCTATTCTCTAATCTCTTTGATTCTTTGGGGAAAAAAATTCCCTGTTTGGCCAATATAGAGTTTTGAGCAAGAACTACAAGTCAACTCATATACTCCTGATCTAACAGTGAAAATTTTCCGACGTATCAAAGATACCAGATATTTTTCAGTTTATTATATTTTTCAACATAAACTCCTTGTAACTACATACTTCTCCCAGCGATGCAAACATCTCTGTAACCCGTCCAAATAGTACACGGCGGTTTTCTTTACAAAATAATTATTCTCGAAGATGATTTCCTCTCCATTTGACGAAAATCTCCGTTCTCCAAGCGCAATTTTTAGATGCGGGATCAAAAAGAGGTCGCTTGGGTCTAGAAATGGTGAGAAAGGTGGATGGTCAAGCAGTTCAAGCCGTACTTCATGAATTTTCGTCATGGCAACCGCTGGTGTGTGAGACGGTGCGTTGTCTTGGTGAAACAGGATTTTCTTTATCTACAAATGTGGCCGTGTTTTTGCTAGTTCTGTTTTCAGCTAAGAGAAGTAGGTAATGATGCGTACTATACTCCTGTAATGGTTTCTCCTTTTTGAGGATATTCGATTAAACTAACTCCATGACTTTTCCAAAAAACAGTCGCCATCACTTTTCCAGCCGAAAAAAACAGTTTTTGCTTTTTTGGAGCCGCTTCTCCTATTACAGTCCACTGTTTGGACCGTATTTTTGTTTCGAGTGTATAATGGTGTGCCAAATTTCATCTATAGTAATTCATCTGCACCAAAACTCGGATTTATTGCGCCTAAACTGCGCCAACAGAACGTTGGAAATGTTCACTCGAACACGTTTTTGGTCCAACGTGAGCAAACGCGGAACGCGGACAGCTTTCTCATGCCTAAAACACGTTCTTGTTGATATGTTCGTAACCTCTGCTCTCTCTCTTTCACTTCAATTCGGCGGTCGTCTAGCACCATTTGGTGAACTTTGGCGATGTTTTAGTCGATAGTTGAAGTTTTTGGACCTCCCGAACGTTAAACGTATCCCAAGTTTTACGGCCACGTTTAAACTCAGCTTTCCAAAATTTAACTGTACTAAATGATGTTGCAGAGTTCCCATACACAGAATTCAACTCATGTTTGATTTGCGTAGCCATATTGCTTTTCAAAAACAAATATTTAATGACTGCTCGAATTTTGTCCATTTTCATAAAAACACTCACATTAATTTTAGCCAAAATGGCTGAAACTTTGGTGAGTAACTGTCAACAGATGAACAACGAAATTCACTAGCTTTTATTTACGAGTGCTGCCATCTTCATGTTGAGATCGAAAACTTTCCGGACACCCTGCATCTTAAACTGAAGTTCTATTTTTCTTCAATAAATTTGCTCAATAAATGTCTTGTAACACACAGCATCGTTTCTTGAAGTTGGGTAGACCTGATCCATGGCCTGTTTTCGTAGTTTTTTGGAATGAATTCATTCGATAGTATTTACCTGGTAACCGTTGTTGACAGCAATTTGTTTGATAAATCTCAGCTCGCTCTGAAAATTACTTTCCGACAGTAGAATATTCATTAGTATGTGAGCATACTATTGAGAGGATGGTTTGCGGAAAACTGCAAAACCATGTTTATCATTGATTTTCATAATAGTCAAATCTAGATAATTTATTGAATAATTCATCCCCATTTCAGTGGTGAATTTTATTTGACGCGTGAATGGACTTGAAATATTCAACAAACTTGCCTACTTGCCTATTTGTACCAGTAAAACAGTCTAAGATATCATCTACGTATCTGTACCTGTCCAAAAAAAAGTTAGTTTACTAATTGTTATGGATTTCATTCTCTATGTTTTCCATGGAAATTTCAGCTAGCAAAGGACACGGCTGGTTTTCCATTATTAGTTATTCGCTGTATGAATATAACTTTTCATCGAATTGGAAATAATTTTGGGATAGACAAATAGTTGATCTGAAATTTCTTGTTTTATAAGAGGGATCACTTGGTTTTTGTCCAAAAGACGCTCAACCAGCTCACTTGGAAATACATTTTGGACAGCAAACGATATTAATTTAGCATTATCAGGAAGAGTTACGTTTTAATTATTAGATAGTTACTAACTGATATGTTTTATTGATATACTAAATCGCTCTTGAAATTAGTATAGGTTTGAATTAATTTCATGAAAATTTATGAAATTTTTACGGTTGAAGCCGTTACAAACGACACCACAGGTCTAATCGTGAATTTGGTTTTGTGTAATTTGATAAGAGAACAGTTTGGGTGGTTGTGGACTAATGATCACTGCCCTGCATTCATCACTTCCATTTATAACCAGCTCTATTTCCTATACCTCTTTTTGGTACAGATTTATAGGATCATTCCTCAGAATCTCGTAGCTTCCTGAATTAAGAAAATCTGGTGTTCTGCCTACGTAGGTAGTCTTTTTATATGACGCAATAACCGTGCTCTCGTAAAAATCACTTCATTATCATTTGCTTTTTGTTTAATTGGACTTGACTACTTTTCGAAACGAAGCATTTCGTGAAGAACAGCTGGGTATGTTAGAAGTCATCAACAAAAATAACATTTTTCGCTAATATTACAGCCGTTTGGCTTAAACATCTCAAAACAATGTATTGTGTTTTTATCTCAAAACGATTCATCATCACACACCCGAAAAAACAACTGTTTACTACATTCGAATATGTTAAAGTGTGCTGACTTTCTTTCAAATAATTTCGGCGTAGTTGATAGAAAATTCGTTAATAAAAATAAACAAATCATCTTAAAAATAACTCGGCCGGCTCGAATCTGTCGGTGATAGGGATTAATACGTTATATTTTAGGAAACGTTCAGCTGTTTATATTTTGACGCGAAAGAGCATAACAAAAACAATGCGCGTTGCAAAAAAATGGAATGGAACAAACAGTATGAAACTATTTTCCTTACTAACTATAATAAACTTATTTCAGTTTGAGTACGTTATTTACGACATGAAAACGCACTCAAATCAAAACCAACGCAATTCCGGAAACAAACAGTTCAAAATACTCAAACTCTAATAGAGATCAAAACGTATAATAATAATAATAATAATGATACCGCAGTCGCGTGATGGGTATAGAGGCTCCTGACACAAGGTGCAGGGCCTGCCGCGAGGCGCCCGAGACCCCAATGCACTTGCTATCAGCATGTCCAGCATATGCGGTCACGGCCTATATCCATCGACATAACGCAGCCCTTAGAGTGCCATATTATCATCTACAGCACTCTTACAGTATTGACGAGACACCGGTGTTACCCGACGCTCCGGGGGATATTGAATCCGTTGTGGGGAACGAGAAGTGCCGAATTAATTGGAACTATTCGTTCCAACCCTCAGGCTTATACAAGCTAATAAGCCTGATGTAGTCCTTCTCGAGAACCAGAGCAAAACTATATTTGTCGAGGAGTTTTCAGCTCCTGGCGAGACGAATATCGTCCGGAAATAGGAGGAAAAACGGATAAAATATAAAGATTTTCTTTTCTAACTCCGCAGACTCTATTCAGATCACTCTGTCAAGATGGTTGTTCTGATTACACAACATAACAAAGTTTCTGTTTCGGGGTTGAAATTAGATGATTTTAATGTATTTCCACGTGTTAAAACCGAAAGTGGCCATAAAAATTATATATTAGCTCTTGTTTTCAAGATTATCGTGTGAAGTTGATTTTTAAATTAATTTAAGTGCTGATCTGAAATGCCTCGAAAGTGTGTGAATTCTGTCGATAGCTTTTGCTATATATGTGGTGAAATAACATTTAAGCCTCAGAAACGTAAAATGACACCTATCGTTAAGACAGCCTATGAACATTATTTTGGTTTGAAAGTTGGGGACCAAAATAAATCATGGGCTCCTCATATATGTTGTAATTCTTGTTCCGTCATATTGCGAGAGTGGCTGAAAAATAAAAACCGGGCAATGGCTTTTGCAGTACCTATGGTTTGGCGTGAGCCTACCAATCATACAGACGACTGTTATTTCTGCTTAACTCCTCCCATTAAGCAAGGTTTATCTATGAAGAAAAGAGGAACGGTTAAATACCCTAATCTCCCATCTGCTCTTCGCCCTGTACCACACTCAGACAATTTGCCAGTCCCTTCTCCACCCCAAAACTATGAAATTTTAGAGGAAGGTGATGAAGACTGTTTAGAAGGAGCAACCCATCCTTCTACATCCTATGACCCTGATTTTGAGGTAAGCGATAGGTCTAGTGATCCGCACAGAATTAGTCAAGCAGAGTTGAGTGACCTTACAAGAGATCTTCGCTTGTCTAAGGAAAAGGCTGAGCTGTTAAGGTCAAGACTACAACAGTGGAATCTTCTAAAACATGATGTGAAAATATCTCAGTACAGACAGTGTCAAAAAGATTTGCTTCCTTTTTTTGAGAAAAAAGAAAACCTCATAGTTTGTTCTGATGTTAATGGTTTGATGGACTGCTTGAATTTGGATCACACTCCATCTGAATGGAGACTGTTTATAGACTCTTCAAAACTAAGCTTAAAAGCTGTACTTCTGCATAATGGAAATCAGCTACCCTCTATTCCTATAGGTCATGCAGTTCACATGAAGGAAACGTATATAAATATGAAAACACTTCTCCAATCAATCAAATATGAACAACACAAGTGGCATATCTGTGGTGACCTGAAAGTCATTGCTTTACTCCTAGGAATGCAATTAGGGTTCACCAAGTACTGTTGTTTTTTGTGTCTGTGGGACAGTCGGGATAGAAAATCTCACTATGAAAAAATGAACTGGCCTACATGAGACCTAAACCCTAATGAGAAAAATGTAGTTTACGAGCCTCTTGTAGATCCTAAGGATGTTCTCCTTCCCCCATTACATATTAAGTTGGGACTAATGAAAAACTTTGTGAAGGCCATGGACCAGGAAGGACAAGCTTTTAAGTACTTGAGAGCAAAGTTTCCCAGGTTGAGTGATGCTAAAGTCAAGGAAGGCATCTTTATTGGGCCTCAAATCCGTAAAATCGTAAATGATCCTGCTTTTGACATGATTTTAACAGGAAATGAAAAAAGAGCCTGGGAAGCCTTTAAGGGGGTTGTACATGGGTTTTTAGGTAACAAAAGAGATGATAACTTCACAGCATTGGTTAAAGAGCTTCTTCAAGCTTACCACCAACTTGGATGCAACATGTCCTTAAAAATTCATTTTCTTCACTCTCATCTTAATTTCTTCCCACAAAACTGTGGAGCTGTGAGTGACGAACATGGAAAAAGATTCCATCAAGACATTGCCTTAATGGAACAGAGATATCAGGGCCGTTGGAATGAAGCAATGCTTGCAGACTACTGCTGGTCTGTGTGTAGGGATGCTCCAGAAGTGTTTTATAAAAGACAAGCTAAACGACAGCGATCTTACAATGAATCGGATGGACTTAATTGAAATTTGGTGGTACAAACTTCTTTTATTTGTCAAAACACTAAGAATAATGTTTTTTTTATTAATTTTGTACTTAAAATATTCTAAAAGAAACATAACAATATTGTTTTATGTACTTTCACTTTTCACGTATAGTATAACTACTCTTTAAGATTAAGTACTGTGTATCTCAAAAACCAGAGCTAATAAAAATTTTTCATTGTTATTTTCGTTTTTATCACCCCAAAATTAGTAGAAATTGACTAATTTAGTGTAGGAAACATTCAAAAAATATTTTTTGTTGTGTTGTGTTATTGGAGTTCTTGGTGGAATGATGTCCTCTCTACTCTCGACTCTTAAAATCATACCGGCTTGCCGCAATAAGGCAGAGATCTTAGCCGAACGGATGCAAAAGGCTGTCATTCTTGGCTCAGGGCACAAGATTCTCGGATCCAATGATCACTTACCCCACGGCGTGGGGAGCAGTCGTTGGTTGATAATGCTGTCGCGCCCTCCCGAATGTATCGGGGCTTCAGGTGATAGGGCCTGACCAGCGCACAATCCGTTAAAAAAATAATAATAGTCGTCAATATTACTTCCACATTCAAAAGAATACAATAAATATTAGATATTAATGTTTATACAGGATGTAAAAGAAGTACGTTAAAATATTCAAGAGACGTATTCCCAAGACAATTTTAAGAAAAAAAGTCTCTATAACTTTTGCAAAGAATAAGTTATTTGCACGAAATTTGGTGCCTGGGGTTTTTTTGACGTGGAAATCATAATTCCGTATTAATTTTCATGAAACATCTATCGCTGCGTACGTTATATTTATTTATTTCATATTGCCCTAACCTTTTTGACAGTAAACTTTTCATACTTTTCATGAAAAAACCTAATTTCCACATCTTTTCCAAGTAAAATAGGTAGCCTTCCGCAACATCGCTTGAGGTGATCGTTTTCGAGATATTTACAATTTTCTACATCGATACATATTACTTAGCTCCTAGGGCGCCAAGTGATTAATCTTCCTCTTGAAGATGGTCACTTGGTGATCGAAACACGTGTCGAGGTGTTGAAATAATGGTTTGGTGTTGGAGTAAAACTCCAGTAATATTCATTACTACACCAAAAGTTCTAAATAGTGCATCACAAACGAACAAAAAAATTCAATTTCAACACCCTGTATCTCCGAAAGGAAGCATTTCCGGACACAAGTTATTATAGACTTTTTTCCTTAAAATTGTCTCGGAAATACGTCACTTGAATATTTTAACGTACTTATGTTTCACCCTGTGTATGGAAGTTTATTTTCTGTTGTTTAAACACGACAGAAAATATTCTTTCGCTTAACCCTAATAACCCTAAACAAACCTAGGTAGTACCTAATACAAAGAAAAAATATATTGTAAACACTTGAAAAAAACATTCTTATAAAATTTTAGATTGTAAAATTGTCTGAATTTGTTAACATTTTGTGTTCTTATAGTACCTATTCAAAACTGGATTGCATAGAGAATATATTTGTTAGCCAAATGACCGTCTAAAGTCTAAAATATTCCGTTCTAAAGGGAGGTACAGTTTTGTTATTATTTTATTATAAAGAATAACAGCATGATGTTTTCTTCTATTATCCATATTTAATACTGTAAATTAATCTCAGACATGAGTTGAAGTATCCGTATCTTGTTCTTATAAAGTGTTGTTAAATTAGGACAGTAGAGAGAGTCGGCATAATTTAAGGCTGATAAAACTAGCGTTTCACATAATGATTTTTCAACTTGAATGGGCAGCAAATGCCGATTATTAAATGTCATTATCAGATTACAGTAAACCCGTTATAATTGTCTAATTATGTGTTTTTCAAATCTCAAGTCAGTGTCCATAATTGATCCTAGGTTTCTTGCTTTCTTTACCATTTTCAGCTGCTTATTATTTGCCGTAATATTGAGAGTCCTCTACTTTTTGACACTGATATCTCCTTCCAAACAACATAAATTTTGACTTATCAGGATTAATAAGAAGGCGAAAGCCTCAAGATCATTATTAATAAGAAGAAATGCATGCATCCACCATATGTGAAAGGAAACTATGGTAAAGTTGGGTATTATCAGGAAATAAATGAATATTGCAGGCTTTTTCCCAATCAACAGCTGGGAGGAGAATATATAAAACAGAAGAGGCCCCAGTATATATCCTTGCGGAATACCTGACTTCACTGTTGAATATTCAGAGCTTTTATCTTCGAGAACAACTTTCTGCTGTCTATTTCTTGTGATGATTGCCTATTAACACTCGTGAATTTTCTGAAAAACTTATATCATAACATGTTTAGTAACAAATTGTAATGAATTGTGTCGAAAGCACGATTAAAATCTAGTAGAACTAGCAGTGTGCACTAACCTTGAACAGCAGCTCTCAGGATATCGTTGTAAATCATGCCCTAGAAAAAATAACGTTCGCCGCCACTTGCAGCCATAAACCAATTGTGATGTAGCTAAGGGCGCGCGAATATGTTCGCTGCCGTTCTAGATGTAGCGAGAATAATGCTACCGATATCGACGGAATTCCGGCAAATTTTCTACCACTTTCCTTTACGATATATAAACGCTAGCCGCGAGCATATCGACACAGTCAAGTGGAAGTTACAGTGCGGTACACGAAGCGATCTAGTGAGGCGATAGACGTTCGAATAATAGTTGAAGTTTTAGTTGAATGTTTGTTGTATTCGAAGTGAAATAAAGTTAAGTTTGATTATTCAGTATAGTCAATTATTGGTCAACCCATGAGAAAAAACGTAACAATATCATCGGTGACGTGGAGAAGTGATGCCGTTCAGATATTACCCCTACGGAAACCTGCTTGAATTGATTGTAAATGAGATTTGATCTGTGTTTCCATAGACTTCTTTAGAAGTATCGACAAAGTTGGCAACATACTTGTTGCTCTCAGATCTTCAAACTCATTTGTTTTTTTTTCTGCTTGGGTAAAACTTTAACGAGGGCATTTTTTCACATTGCCGGCTACTTATTGTCAGTTAAACAGAAATTCACTATGTGAGTATTGTACGGTGAATGACGACGCTCGCCCTGGACTAGGCGCTTTGGCTGTCCTTGTTCATCTTTCACTGCCTGAAACTGTGCATGCTGTTTTTGGTGAGTGCATTGGTTTGGTGGGGGTTGAGCAAATCGGTCATCGGATGCCTGCTTCCACGTAACCTCGCTGGATACGGGAATGACAGAATCACTTGTGGTTATTCCCTAACTGAATGGCATCTCAACGATGGCTTGAATTTAAGGTGTGTGTATCCGTGCCGAGAGAATGAATGACATTGAGCCTATCAGCTGTCTCTACGGAACCTTCGAGGTACAGGGCGCTCTTTTTTCGTAGCATTGCCTTGTCTCGGTAAAGCGGAGCTCTGCCGTGATTGACCTTCTTTCCCTAGCTACTCGTGGTACTTTTATGGACAGAGTAAACTTAAAAATTATTTCTGACGCTGAGTGTACAGAGGAGATGGATGTCGAGCTTACGACTCCAACTGACCTCCCTGTAAATTTAGATCAGGAGCGAGAGCTTCTCAACTCATCAACTCCTGATCCAATAACTAAACTTAAAAAAAAAGGTTTGGTGGTGCAGCCAGGAAACGACTGAGTCCTCTCCTCAAGAGCGGCGTACCTTATGAAACCGCCGTGCACCAAATTCTTGAGCGGCGTACGCAGAATCTGTCCCAGGTGGGTTAACAAACCCCCATGAACAGGTTAGCAAACGTTTTCGCTCAAGTGATGATTCACCAAAACCAGAGGCGTGATTGCAAGATTGAATCTAAGGCATCGTCAGGTGAAGCTGACGAGCAAAAACCCTCATATGGGAACGTTGTCGCGGGTATCAAGGTGAGAATCTTGCACCTTGACTATCCGACTACCACATTAACGATAAAACAGCAGAACATATACTTTGTGCCTGCCTTGCTGGGGACCCAATCAGGTTTAGAGTTCGGCAGAACCGTACTACTACCATCTGACCTGAAAGACCACTCACGATACAAACTAATCGGCTTCGTTAAGAAGCTGGGTTTATTTGTTCGAGTGTGACTAGATGTTAGTCACAATGAACCCTTGCGGGTTGCGGTGAAGGGTCGAATAAACCTACTCACTTTGGACCTAACCTAACCTAACCCTAATCTACGGTACTATATAAAGACAGACAATGAGTCCATCTCATCCCTTGGCATAAGTTTTGATCTCAAAAATTGTTTCGTAAACAAAATAGTTATTAACGTCTTCAATTCGAAATTTACGTATGTATTTCTCCTCCTTTCAGTCTTCAGACACGTTTTAACGTCTTGAAAATGTGAACAAGTGCATAAAAACGCCTGACAGTTCTTAACAGACATTTATTTTTCCTGCCATAGACACCAAGTAAAGCCTAGGCGTGCAAAAATGTACCTAATATTTTTGTTACTTACCGGATTATGAATTACGGAAATATTCCGTAATTTGAATTTTGAAAGAATAAAAACTACAAAATAACTTACGACAGGACCGTAATTAGAAATTGTTATCACTGAGAATGTTGGCTATTTTAAATGGAACTCTGTAGAATCATTAAGTCTGAGATTTTATACTACTTAATTGTTATGATTTTATAAGAAGAAAATGAAAAGGAAGAATATTTTACATAAAGAAAGCTATATACCCACTGTTCGATTTGTTTGACGACATAATTGTAGTATCTCATGGAACTTATGTACCGATATAAAATTATGTGATCACATCTTGGTATAACACGAAGAAAACCCACCTTTATTTGATGGTATCATTGTTAAAAATTGAAGGATTTTTCACTTAAATTGAAGTGTATACATTATGTTAAATTTGATATTATGAATGAAATATTTGTGGAAAACCACAACACTTTTTCCGGTTATTCAGAAACATCAGTAATACCTAATGAGTTTCAATTATGCAACACCCTTTAATTGTCAGAATATTCAGTTAGTCCATGATGCAATGCTTTTTGAATAATTGTGAAAGCCTATGATTTGTCAAGGTATATTTTTACTTGATTATAAAGTTGAATTTTTCAGTCTTGAAAATATTATATTCATCAGTCTACAATTTTTGATAACAAATTTTCAAAAATTTCAGTTTCATTTGAACTAAAGAATCTTCTTTATTCGCAAGACGTAGGCACAAAACAAAGGATTTATTTTGGACGAGTCTAATGTTCCTTTTGAAAAATGTAATGTATTGAATGAAATAATAAAATGGATAATACTGAAATTATTTTAAGGGCAATACTTACCTTTCGTGCTTCAAATTGTGTTTCACCACTGCTACTAAACAGCAAAAAATTTTAACATATGAACCTTTACTGAAAATCAGCAACTGCACCTAATCGTATTTGCGTCAAACTAGTAAGAAGGTACAATAATAACACCCAGTCTATTTATATTTGGAAAATATCTCGCGGTAAATCGGTATCCACTTGTTCAAGTCTGAGTAGGGACTTCCTGAAATATAACTGATTCTTCGAGAGAAGTTCCTATTCAGTATATGAAGAGAGAGCTGTTGATTTAAAAAAGTATTTTTGGACTAATAATTTTTTTGTTCGGGCATTCTTCGAAGTATTTCTGTATTTCCTCCCAATCACACAAAAGCTTTGAACCATCTCCAAGTTGGATGTCGGCCAAATTTGAAGTTTCTTTCTCTGTAAGGTTCAAAAGTGTGTACAGTTGCCATGCATAAATAAAATGTTACAGATTTACACCAAGGTCATTTTATGGTTTGGATTATTGAAAATTTTTATAAAATCTAGCGATAGGTTCTCTCAATGAGAATTGAATAACAGCACTTTCCAAAGTAATCTATAAAATCGTTGAAAAAAATATTCCAAGAGGCAACTACAACTCACGATTTGATCGTGAGTTGTAGTTTGTTGAAGTTGAAGTTTGTTCACAAACTTCATTTGAAAAATATATCACGATTTGATCTTCACAAACTTCATTTGAAAAATATATCACGGCATGTTTCGTTCAAATAGTGATTTGAAAACTACAAGTTGCTTCTTACGCTAATATTTATATACCACAGGTAACTATTCTGAAGTAGGTGTTCCTCAGGGTTCGGTCCTAGGACCTACCTTATTTATACTATATATCAACGATATTGTGAAGATATGTGATAGCTCAATTATTGTTTACGCTGATGATACATCAGTTATTGTATCAGATAGGGCTGAATATTGTAGTGTTACAGGAATGTAAAAAAATTTCCTTTGATATGGGTCAGTGGTTTAGAGCCAACTCGCTTCATCTAAATACAAATAAAACAAAATGTATACGCTTTCACAATAGACAAAAAGAAGCTAGTGTAGTTGATTTTGGAGACCTACAGTCAGTTGATAAGACCGTCCGATTTCTTGGATTATATATGTATAGACGAACATATTTCCTGGGGAGAACACTGTAAAATCTTAATCAATAAATTGAATTCTGTTTCCTATCAATTACGTAATTTGAGATCAGTTCTGTCTAATGATCAGTTGCTAATGCTCTACTATGCCCAAGTAGACTCCAGACTTCGATATGCCATCTCCCTCAGAGGAAGGTCTTCGAGAGCTAATAATGTATTTGTTGCACAAAAGTAATGTTTAGTCTATCCTCTCGACAAAACATGTAAAATCATGACGCTACTATCACTCTTTATCTTTGAAGTTTGTGTGTATATATTTAGTAACTATAACAGTTTTTCAACCAGATCTAGCCTTCATAAACATGACACAAGAATAAAAAATCAGTTGAAAATACCCTTTTCTAGGGTCCAATTATCTAAAAACTCTCCAAACTCACTAGGTCCGTTATTATTTAATAAATTTCCAGACTATGTAAGAGAGAGTCGAACCTTAACATGTTTTAAAAAAAGACTTAAACATTTTTTAATTGAAAGATGCTATTATAAGGTCGATCAGGCACTATAATAAGTATTTGTGAATCCTTTATGATTTTTCTGTTATTTGTGTATTTGGGTGAATATATGTATATATGTGTTACACAATTAATCTATACTGTAGATAAAACGAATATAATACCTGCAAATTTACTGTTTTGTTATATACAATTTAACTGAATGTTATCATGTTTTGTTAATTTTAGATAAACGACTACTCTATACAATACTTGTATTGTCCTTCTGGAGAATAAAGAATTATTATTATTATTATTATTATAACTACAATTGGGACTACCTCCATCAAATTACCTAAACGCTATCAATAGGAAAAACGTCCTGAATCGCTTTTGCGTAGACTAGTAAGATAATCAAAATTAAAATTATAGAGCTTTAACGTATTTTGGACAAACAACAGAAAAAGTGGCTTTTCATTTTTGAGAAAACGAGATATTAAAATTGCATATAAAACAAGTAATACGTTGGGAAAGTTAGTTAAAATAATTAGGACAAAACATCCAAATTCGAGAAGTCAAGAGTATATAGATTAAAGTGTGGAACGTGTCCTAAGGTATATATTGGTCAAACTGGCAGAACATTTAGGAATCGAATCGAGGAACATCATATGGCCTGTGTTAATAAGAAAACAAATTCAACATCTATTAGAAAAAAATCATATCTTCAACGAAGAGTTCAAAATTTTACACATAGAAAATAAAGATTTGAAACTGAATTATTTGGAAGTAATGAAAATTAATCAAGTTAAAAATCCAAACATTTCAATGAATGATGACTGGATTTGAATAGATCACCATTATTGAACTTGCTTTCTTAAAAAACCGAGAAGGTATTATTTATTATTGTTGTAGATCATGCCCGAAAGAAAGTAACGCTGGCCGCCACTGGTAACCATAAACCAAACGTGAGAGCGTGGGAATGCCCAATGTTATCTGCTGCTCGAGAAGCAACAAAAAACATGCTACCGATGTCGATGGAACTTCGGCGAAAATTCTACGATGTTCCATTGCGATATTTAAACGCTGACTGAAAGCGTATTCGGACAGTCAAGTATACATTGAAGTGGAAGATACAGTGCGATACGCGAGGTGATCAAGTAAGGCAATAGACAGTCAAGTGGACGTTACAGTGCGGTACGCGAAGTGATTTAGTAAGGCGATAGACATTAAAATAGGTAAATTTTTAGTTGAAGTATTTGTTGTATTTGAAGTGAAATAAAGTTAAGTTTGATTATTCAGTGTAGTCAATTATTGGTGAATCCACGGGGAAAAACGTAACATTATTGATGTAGAAGTGAGGTACTTAATATATTTCAGGCAATCATAATTGAAGAGGTACGTCAGGTATATGAGAATTGTAGACGTAAGTTAGTGAAGATCAAATCGTGAGTTGTATTTTATGAAATTACTATGGATCTTCATCAAATAACGGCCGAATCAATCAGAATAATAAAGATCGATTTTCATTAGTTACGTAGGTAGTTTTCATTGGGTGTATAACTCTTCACCTGTCATTCTGTAATCTTTATGAGGAGTCAAATCCGTCTTTGAATGGAAAAGTACCCCTTGCGATAATCCGATAACTAGACTTTTTATACCGAATACGAAAAAAAAGAATTAAACTGAGTTGATGAAAAACAGAGCTATTCGAACAGGCGTTGTAGAAGCTGCCATTGCAACAATTGTAACTTGTTTATAACTTTTGCTGCTCTAGTATAGTTCACAAAATGATGAATAGAGAATTACAAAAGTTATGAACAACTTAAGATGTAAAAGAAATTTGCAAATATCTCAAAAACTATGAAGAATTAACAAGAAAAAAAGATTTTAAAGAGGAGGAAATTTTCAAAAAAAAGACCCACCTCAAGAAACTATCTCTATTATTTATCACTTTAATTTAACACCGAAAATAGGCCCCCGCGGGAGAAATTGGGGATGCGGATGCGGCATAAAAAGTAGTCACAAAAAAATCATTTTTTGTTACTATTGAATATCAATTTGAAAATTTATAAAAATTAGGGTGTATTCTAGATACTATCAAAAATTGATTCCTGTTAGAAAAAAACTTGAAGTGAATTATTGAAAAACTAGTTAAATAGGAAATTTTTCTTTAATAATTCCTTTGAGCTGAATCCATCAAATGAAAATATATAGGTACGTGGACTATTCAAAAAATAAGGTGAATATTCAAATTTCGCAGCCCATCAACAATCGATGAAAATCTTGGGGAAGTGAAGAAAATTGTTATGGAGAATCATCGAATCACTATTAGAGAAGCTGCTGAGGATGTCGGCATATCGGTTGGCTCGTGCAATGCAATTTTTTTGGATGTTTGGCTATGAAGCGTATGGCAGCGAAGTTCGTTTCAAAATTGCTGAAATTTGATTAAAAAAACCGTCGCATGAGCATCGCTCAGGAATTATTGAATGACGTTAACGACGATTCAAATTTGCTCAGAAGGGTCATAACTGGCGACGAATCATGGGGATTATCCGTTCGATTACCGTGTCGTATTATCTTAAAGTTATGCGCCACTTTCAAGAAGCAATACGAAAAAAACGCCTGCTCACTCGTCGTTGCTGGTTCATAGTAGACCGTAATCAGCCATCGTATTCACCAAATTTGACCCCATGCGATTCTCACAGTTTCTCTGGCAACTCTTACATTGAAGAATGTTAACTTTCACGGCCGAAGATAAGTGTGCCAAAGCTATTTGCCTGGTTTTTTTACTGTGATCTGCAGGTTTTTATGCCTGCAGATCACAGTAGTAGTCCAAACTACTAGACATTAATTAGAGAGTTTGTTGAGAGAGCACGACATATCTGTGAACCTGAGAGTCTACCTCAAAACGAATGGGTACAGCGAAAGAGATTTCGACCCAGAAAAGAACCCCAGCTAGGCTAGGCAAGGGTAAATCTTTCCTTCCCTATATTGAAAATGTTAATGACCGGATTGGGAATGATCCATATTGATATCTCAATACTACAAAATCTTGTAATCTATTTTAGTTTCCTGTCTGTGGTTTCTTAGTGTTTTTTTTTCATTCGTTCTGGAGGGGTAACACAAATGATACAAGTTGTAACTGACACTAAAACAAATATAACGCCAAATCGCTAGCTCACGAAAATAAAATAAAGCGAACCGAGAGGAAGAAAAAACTGCGTGAACCATTAGAATTTTTTCAATTCTGAAGACAGGGTAGATTTTAGACTCCAAAACGTTAAGATAAGTATCTGTATAAATATTTAGTTCTTTTTTTACGCTAAATTATTATATACGACAATCTAGGTACTGATAAATAGAACATTTTTCTTTGTGAAAAGTACCTTGAATTCACAGAGTAACTCATCGAGGTGAACTAAAAAGTTTGCCCTTCCTGCAACTATATAAAGTTCTCATTCATAATTTTTAGAAAGGTGAAAATACTAAATGAAAAGAGTGATAAAATCTTGAGGAAATCCTAGGAAGTCAGAAAATGGTAACATTTCCGTTGCCCACTTACTGATTAGTTAACTCAGGTTGAAAGTTTCTAGTAGTCACAAACTGTGAAGAGTCATTCTACTAGTCCTCGGTTAGTTAACCTAGTATCAACAAGATCCAGGAATGCTGAGTGATGAGTCAATTTCAATATTTCGATGTGAAAGTCGGTGATGCAGCTTACTAATCATTCGACGATAGCAAAAACTTTCGGAAGAGTTGTTTCTGAAATGGCAATAAAAACCACTATAGCTAATGCATTATAACGCTCATATGAAAATTCGTAGATTTATATTGGATGACAGATTTGATATTACTCCAATGGCCACCTTTGCAATTTTCAACAACTTCTGATCTATTGAAAAACTGTTATTTATTAACTATTGATCATTAAAACAAACAAATATCAGAATGGGCAGTTAATCACAGCTGGATACTAATATCATTAATAACATCATCATATGCACCAGAGAACTAGTGGAATGTTCCGTGTCAACAATGCTCAACCACAAAGAATTTTGACAGGAATATCTTCTTCTTCAGATTCGGTAAGACATTTCATTTGTCAGGCTTTGTTTTTATTTGTTCAAAGATTTGTTAAAGATGGCGATAATAAACAATAATTGTTGATGTTGTTGCTTATAGGCTGTTGATATTGATGTATTCATTTTAAATTAATGGACCGAACAAGAAAAAAGTAATGGTTGTTTATATATCCATAGTCGTTTCAACTTTGCCCAGGTATGTTGATGTTAAAAATAACAGGATCTTTATATTATCATTTCAAAAAATTAGAGTATCATTTTACAGTTGCATTTCTTATGTAATTATGTACAATATCATTGTCTGATTCGAATATATGTCATGTATTGTTATTGAATATCCATTACTTAATGAAGATATTAGAAATTGAAAGCTTGAAGTTTTCATTTTCTTCAAATATTTATTTCACTTCCAGATAGTGTTAAATGAACAACTGCCAAAATGGCTGATAGTCAAAGCCAGACAGTTGAATATCAATGGGCATATTCGATAATGGACTCAAGCAGAGTTTCTACATTCCTTATATCTATGCTTCTCATTGTTTATGGATCATTTCGCAGTCTCAATATGGAACAAGAGGCTAGAGAACGAGCAAACGGAACAACGAATTGTCTGTTGAACCCTCCCCAGACAGTTTCCACAGAAAATAATGTACAGACTTTAGACACAGTGCAGGCTCTATGTTTACCTTTAGGAGCAAGTGTCTCCTTGCTGGTTATGTTTTTCTTTTTTGATTCTATGCAGATGTTATTTGCAATATGCACAGCTGGTGAGTACACATAAGAAACCCTAAGCATTACAAGTCCACCTCATTTGTGAACAAGTTGAGTATTTCAAAAAGTCGAACATATTGTAATAAAAAAATTATTGAAATGTGTATTGATTGATAGCCTAGACGAGAAAGTACATATCTTTTAGAGAGTCTATAGTTTTCATGAAATGCCTTTTCAACAACATTATTTAAATTAACCCTTGAAATAAGTGGAAACTGAATTCCATTCAAAATTCTAAGAGGATGAAACTCGAAGCCAACAGACAATTATAACTAACATAATAACTAATGTTGAAAAACATTAAAGCTATTAAAAACAATCTTTCCATAACCAGTATTTTCATTTTGGAAACTGTCTGATTCATAACAGTCTTCAAGCATTAATTTGACTTCAGTTATATATGAAAGTAGAAAAATATATAACCACCTACCAGAATATTTGAAAGTATTGAAAAATCTTAAGCAGTGCTACTGTGTTATCATTTTATTAATTTTAAGTGATCTTTACATTTTGTATTTGTCATAATGATCTAACCCAACCTTACTGATTTGTAATGTACTGAACTAATTTTTCTCTTTCTCCAACCTTCATTTTATTAAAAATTATATTACAAAATTATTTTGATACGAAAATTTTATAACTTATATATTTTGAATTATATACTTACATACATACTTACATTAAATTTTTATATATATGACACTATGGATTGTATCACAAGTTATTGCACTCATCGCTTTGTCAATAAGGACTAATTCTTGGACAGTACAGTACAGTTTTGATTGATTGACAACTTGAATCATTAAAAAATCAATAATAGAACTCATCCTTACTTGATGAATATCCATTATAACGTATTCAATTGTTTAATTTGGACAAACCGGAATAACTTTTTCCAAAAGAATAAAAGAGCATAGAAGTAATTTATTAAATGAGAAAACAAATTCAATATTTGCAAACCATCTTTTGACAGAGGGACACGAGTTCAATCACGTTTTTTAAAATTCGGGATTTTTGCTCGATGATCAAATAGATTTGAATTGTTCCCCTTTATTGAATTTAGTTCACAAGAACGAAATTGGTAAATAGTATAAACCTTGAAAATAGGTAAAATGATGACTTAGGTGAAAATTCTCCATCAATTAATATATACTACGACACAGTAGAATATTTATCGAGATGTGGAGCTACAAAAACACTCGACATTAAAACGGACAAAACTTTTGAACCAACCTAATATCCCATAAATGTTCATTTGATAATTTTTTTTCAGTTATTGCAACTGTAGCTCTTGCCTTTCTCTTGTTGCCAATGTGTCAATATATTATGGGACCTTGTTCGGATGGCAATAAAATCTCGTTTGGAATGTGTGGTCGATTCACTGCCGCAGAATTATTTTCTTTTTCCCTCTCTGTGTTCATAGTTTGTATATGGGTATTGACGGGTAAGATAAAAACATATACTAGATATAACATAAAATAAAAATTTAATATTTATTTTTCATTTACTTCAATAGTTAAGAAATAATTGAGTCATATCTCCATCCATTTGGGAATCTATTCGAAGGAAATGGAGTTGCATGTTTTCACATCAAATTTTAAAACATAAATACTTGCTCTGATAATATTTTTTACTATGGAAAAGGAAACATCATTGTCCGTGTGTTGTCTATTTAATTATATCATATTGAACATTATTGTAACTAGGAACCCATTTATTTTAATGCAGAACCGTTTCAGGTCACTGGCTGCTAATGGATGCAATGGGAATGGGTTTGTGTGTAGCGTTTATTGCTTTCGTCAGGTTGCCTAGTTTGAAAGTATCTACTTTGCTGTTAACTGGTTTACTCATTTATGATGTTTTCTGGGTATTTTTCTCATCATATATTTTCAGCGCCAATGTTATGGTAAAGGTAGGTATTCATTGTTTTTTATTGCCAAATAACATGTTTCTCTTGAGTTTTCTTTGAAAAATGAATAGATTTTTATTGATTTTCATATATTTCCTCGCTTCTTTTATAAAATAATTCTCATTAATTGTATTAGTAAAAAGGTTTATCCATTGCTAAAGGGCAAATATGCAATGACAGAATAAAACATTCCAGAACATGATAATTTCCTAAGTTTTCCATCGAGGGTAAGCAAGAAAGTACTGTAGAACCCCGTTTATCCGTGATGCGTTTAACCGAGCTCCAGATTAACCGATGTTATGTACTGGGTGCCTCAAGCTTGGGATTCTGTGCACGCTTCCACTATTCAAAAATCTTGGTCAAAAGTTATTGACTCTGAGGACTCTTATGACAGTGAAGAAGGTATTCCATTGAATGATTTGGCTTCTAAATTGAAAAGCCGTTAAGGTCCCGGTTCTGTCAATGAGACAGATAAAATCAAGGAAGAAGAAAAAAGTTTCTTTGAAGTAATGCGAGCATTAGAGGGTTGCGAGAATGTGACAAGACAAGGTGTCGTTGAATGGATTACAGCAGATAACATAGAAGAAGAACTACGTATCGGAGAAATAACGGATGCCTTGCAGGAAACCGGAGAAGTCGATGACAATATGGTAGATGAAGAGCCTGCCACTAAGATGTCCCATCAAGAAGGTTTTGCTGCTTTAATTTATATTGAGCAGCAACCAGAGGCGACACCTGCTGGTCAACTCCTTCTTAATAGATGGGGGAACATTGCAGCGAGAAAAAGAGGATGCAATATGAAACAGAAGTGAATAGATAATTATTTTACTGTTTTGTAATGAACTTATCTACATTCCACATATCTAGGAACATAAATAATAAATAAATCCGGATTATTCGAGTTATCATTTATCCGAGATGGGATCCCCCCATTACCTCGGATAACCGGGGTTTTCTGTATTATAGTATGTAAAACCAAAATTATGATGTTGAGTCAAAGTTGATTGACCTGCTCATTTGATAGGATCATGGTACATGGTCTCAAAAAATAGGAAACTTAATTCACAAAATCGAGAGTTGAAAAAAACGATAGATTATTGAATTGAAAGGGGTGTTTTTTCTACTTCTACTTCTCCATCTTTATACAAAAATATATGGGAATCTTCCAAAGATAGGCAGAAAGCAATCAGCTTCAAAATTAACTCTTTACAAAGATGTGTAGATCATGCAAAAAAGTAACTTTCAGACAAAAACTGGAAAAGAAAACCCTCCCAAAACAACTACTTTCAAGTTGAAACATATACGATACTGTGTTGAAATCCTGTGAATGATATTCTTTACACATATACTTTAAACATTCCATAACGAATGTTTAAAGTACTGACTGAATAGAAAAATGTTTTTTGCATAATTCAATGCTCATATAAAAGTACTTTCAAAACTATTTTTTTTATGTAATTCATTGTTTATATGAAAGTAGTTGTTTTGAGAGGGTTTTTTCCAGTTCGTGTCTGGAAGTTACTTCTTTACATGATCTACACATCTTTGGATAGACTATACATAATAATAATAATAATAAGCACGAAAATTTTTTATTTGAATCCTGAAAAAAACAAATGGAATTACTATTATTTATTGACTTAAAAAAACTCGGATATGTTTTTCTACAATTGAAGTCAGTTTTTCTTTATAGGCCAGTAAAAAATTCAGTAGTTTTTCAAACAAAACAGTAACATATACAAGGTCTGTTCAAAAAATAAGGTGAGTTTTCATTTTTCTCAAAAAATATTTATTCATCAATTATTTTTATTCTCTTGAAAGAAACCCTCTCGAAACAGTTCTAATATGCACTTTTTGTATGTACTTAAGCTCTCTCAGCGATTGTGTTTTAATTTCCTCAATCGTCGCAAAACGCCGTCCTTTCATGGGTCTGTTCAATCTTGAGAACAGGAAAAAGTCGCAGGGGGCAAATCTGGTGAATACGGTGGCTGAAGCATGATTACGGAGTTGTTTTTAGCTAAAAAGTTACAAACAAGTAATGACGAGTGAGCGGGTGCATTATCGTGATGTGAAAGTCATTATTTGTTTTTCCACAATACCGGGCTTTTCTTCATACGAGGCTTGCCTTTTACGTTTCGGGATTTGGCAATCCTAGTGTTGCAATCTGGCAACTGACAGCTCTATCGTAAAGTTGGACATTTTTGAGTTTATACGATTTGACATACGCGCGCTATTTGTGTTGTTTACAGTGATTTTAAAGATTCATCTCGGCCCATAAATGAAATTAAATCGTGAACATTTTCGTGCGATTATTTTTTACAACTTTCGACGTGGATTAACTCAGCAGCGGTGCATGGATGAACTTAATTCAGTTTTTGGCGTTGAAGCTCCATCAAGGACCAGTGTTTATCGATGGTATGGTGAATTCAATCGTGGTCCATTGAATGCTGAGCGCGAACTGATATTGCAAGATCATCATGTGACCTATCGAGAGATTGAGACAGCCTTAGGCAGTAGTGGGACCAGCATACATTCAATATAACATAAACGTTTGACAATCAAAAAAATTTGTTCGCCGTTGAATCCCACACAATTTGTCAGTTGCTCAAAAAAAGGCTTGTGTCGATTGGTCGAAGGAAATGCTTAAAAAATAGATCGCGGTGCTTCGAAACAAGTCTGACATCGTGACAGGTGATGAATCGTGGATTTACGCGTATGAGCCCGAAAGTAAACAGCAGTCGACTGTATGGGTGTTTCAAGATGAGCCAAATCCAACAAAAGTTGTTCGCGCACGAAGCACTTCCAAGCAAATGGTCGCCTGTTTTTTCGGAAAAACTAGACATGCCGGAACCGTACCACTAGAACAACGTAGAACAGTCTGAGTGGTACACAACCATTTGTTTGCCAATTGTCTTCCAAGAAATCAGGAAAACCAACCGCCGAAGACGGATCAATATTCACCACGACAATGCGAGCTCACACACATCGGCTCAAACAACTGCATTTTTGAGCACCCAAAACATCGATTTGATGAATCATCTGCCGTATAGTCGTGACTTGGCACCAAATGACTTCTTTTTATTCCCGCACGTAAAAAACAAACTGAGAGGTCAACGTTTTTCGACACCTGAAGAAGCGATTGCTGCATTTAGAATGCATGTTTTGGAGATGCCTCAATCACAGTGCAAAATTGCTTCGACAATTGGTTCAAACGCATGCAAAAGTGTATAGATCTTCATGGGGAATATTTTAAAAACAAAGTGATTTTCGATTATTAATATTTGTTTTTGTTCTCTAATCCCGAAATATAAAAGGCAACACTCGTATTGCTTCTTGCAAACTGCGCATAACTTCAAGAAATATGCCGTATTGACGTTACGACCATGTCGCAAGAACCCCTGATGCACCACGCCACAGTAATCAAAGAAAACAGTAAGCAAAACTTTGACATTTGATCGAATTTGACGTGCTTTAGCTGGTCTTTGCTCTCCTGGGCTCTTTCATTGGGACAATTGAACTTTGGTTTTGATGTCATAAACATATACCATGATTCGTCATCTTTTATGGCCCTTTTAAGCAAATCTGGATCGCCGTTTTCGTCATTCAATAATTCGTGAGCATGCTCATACGACGGGTTTTTTTTTGGTCAATATTCAGCAATTTTGGAAAGAACTTCGCTGTCACATACTTCATGCCCAAATTTTTCGAAAAAATTGCATGGCGTGACCCAACTGATATGCCGACATCCGCTTGTAAACATTTTCTGATTAGAGTACAATCACCATATGCCACTGTCAACATTTCAAGTGTTTTTGAGCAATTAATTCCAATTTTCACAGAACATTTGATGCAAAATATTTTATCTATTTTTTCCGATAGCGGAAAATCGCCGACACTTCTAACTTTTAAGCCTGTCACCAACAAACTAAACATTCTAAACAGCTGAAACTGTGAACATATGGTCGAGGCGAGTGTACCAACATAAAAAAATCACTAATCGAATGTACGTAGCCGGCGAAATTTGAACATTCACCTTATTTTTTTCACATACCTTGTATAGTCTGCTGCACATAATTCGGATATCTGCATTGAAAATAATATTTAGCACGACTCACTATGTTGAACTTTGTTTATAGGTGGCTACCAGACCAGCTGAGAACCCTGTGGGAGTAGTTGCAAGGAAATTGCACATAGGAGGTGTTGCCAAGGAAGCACCAAAACTTAGTCTGCCTGGAAAACTAGTATTTCCCAGTCTTCATAACTCTGGTCATTTCAGTATGTTAGGTAAATATAACCTATGTTTCGACTCATTGATATAACATAACTGCTTTTTTTTTGCTTATAGTTATGAGTTATCTTTCCTTCAACAGAATTGTGTCAAATCATTGAAAAATGTCATCATTTCACGTATAACTGGGATTACAATCAGTCAGACTTCATTCCAGATTTTTCATTTTTTTATTTCAAGCTGTGTGATTGCTTTGGATTCTAAAACATTACTCCAACCAAAACAGATAATAGGTTATCCCAAGCGGGGATTTCGAGATTGACTATAGCGCGGCAGATTAATATACAGGGGGATACCTTGTACCCGGTTAAGTACCTCCACTAAATATGAGCTCCATATATAAAGCCGCCCGTGGAAGATGAAGGATCAGATTAGTAAAAATAAAAATAATCATCAGAAATTCTCGAGCGCGTCAGATTAAGGTAGGGTGAGTTAATTACATGCTAAAAAGTGTAATCTGATAATTTTAGAGTGACGTAAAGAAAGGGGAGGGCAGCAAATTTGTAAGAAAATAAAGTCATTTCGACATTCTCGAGCGTAGCTAATTTTTTTTTATTTTGAAGGAAATAATTCAAGGATAACGAAAATATATAATCTGACAATTTCCGCAAGCCAAAATAACAAACATTCGTCGATAAAGTTTTATGCGAGCAGCTGTGTGATACCTAATTTTTTTGAGCATTTTTTAAAAATTATTCTCTTATAAATACAAGTATTCTACTTAAAAACATACACTTAATTATTTGCATGCTATTACCTGAGCTTCTCAATTAATTAAGTTCAATGATTTAAAAAAAAAATTAAAAAAATATGTTTTTGTCAGATTAGGCGAATCCCTCTAGATAATCGTCAGATTATGAGACAGCACGTCTAGAACATAAAGATGAACGATATATATCTTAATCTGACGTGCTTGAGTATTTCAAAATGTTGCACTTAACACCCCCTTAGAAAATCTGACGCGCTCGATTAATTTTTTTTCTTTTCACTTTCAACCCTTACGTACAACCACCCGCATCACGCAAACGATCAGATTAACATACGAACATTATTAAAAATACCTAGTACATTAATATCTGACGCGCTGACGTACATCAATATCTGACGCGCTCGAGTATGTCCATGCAACAGTATTTTTTTACATATTTAAAAATCTATAACCGCTTCCCCCACCAATGAAATGTTATATATTCTGTTTTGAAATCTGTTCTGTTTTTCCGTTAATCAGCTGCCGCTCCCATACGAACGACAACTCTCAGAAGTTGAGAAACTTGTGTGAGCTGAGGACTAACGAGGTCTTACCTTTTAACGTGTGATTCCTAACACGTTATCATTTTTTCTTCTTATCATCTAAGCTTTGCAACCTAATATGTCTCTATGACGCTCGAGTAAATCCCCATTTTCCACCGTGGGCTCCCCTATTAAAAACAAAGTAATTCAAATTCAGAAGACTATATATATCTCAAAAATGCATTTTCTGTTGTAAAGTACTGGTGCGACTCTAACGTACTTTTATTAAACTTTAAGAAAACCCACCCCCTTACCATTGAATGCGATCTTCAACAGCTCAGTCTGAATGATACCATTCTAGAGATAAAATTGGCCTCTAAATTGTAAGATAATAAATAATTTTAAATTCGAGGAGAATGTCAAACTGAATAAAGAACTCGCATCTAGATGTTTTTTTATTAAGTCAGTTTTTTCAAGAGAGTTAGGTACAAAATTTGCAAGATCTGCTGCAAACTGTTTCTATTTTACAAAAACGAGTAGTCCAGTATATGTGCAGAGCGAAGATTTATGATACCTGCAAGAGAATCGCTTTTCATTAAATATTGAAGTCTGATACATAAAAATATTATGACTGGACTGATCCGTTACTTGATGAAAATTAATAACACTATTCATGATAATAATTACACAATTTTCACAAATGACTGCTTCCCAATTATGGGGACCCAACAATTCGGATTTACATCAAAAAAAAAAGTCAGCTGAACTGGGTCTGATTACCTACGTTGATTTTTTTTGTCTGATGCTCTTTCTAAGGGTTTGCAAGTTGACTCTCTGTACACTGATTTCTCCAAAGCTTTGACAAAGTTAATCATGAACTATTGATCCATAAACTCTGTTTATATGGTGTTGATGGGCAAATATTGCAGTGGCTGAAGAGGTATCTTACGGAAAGAACGCAAATTGTTAGTTAATCGTTACTATTCTCATACCATCGCAGTTACATCGGATGTTCACATTTGGAACCACTGTTATTTAACCTTTTTATCAACGATCGAATCATTCCATGAAAGCGAAGCTTTGCTATTTGCCGACGAATTGAAATGTTTCGAAATAATTAAAAGGGAAGCTGATACATTGTGTCTACAAAACGATATAGATTGCCTATCTAACTGGAGTTCTCAAAATGGTATGTAGTTGAATGCATCCAAGTGCTAAATTCTTTATTCTCATCGAACACATCTCCCAAAATGCGTGTAAACTATGACTATACTGCATTGGAATGCATTTTGAACATACCTCCTCTTGGGGCTCGCAGAAAACATACAGATTAAATACTTCTATTCAAAATTATCAACGGACTAGGTATCAGCCCAGAGCTTCTCTCCAAAATATCTTTACATGTCCCCAGTCTTTCAACTAGACAGGTGCAAACGTTTTACGTTTATTTTCGCAGATTCAATTATTCATATAATAGCTTTATTCCCAGAACTCTTCAATTGGCTAACTCTTTAAATAACCTTCAAATCTTTAATGTATCCGTTTGCCGCTTTAAAAACCATATTCTTCACCTACCTACCATACCTTCGCTCTCGGCTTGTGTTGTTGTATTGTGTCTAGTGTTACTTGCCTATAAGAATTATATTAGTTCATATTGTTGTACATTTTAATTTTTCTTAAATAATCTACTTGTTATTTTACTTTGAAATTGTATTATTCTTATAATTTACTTTGAATCCACTGTATTGCATCAAGTACTACATAGCACTGTACTACTTATATCTGAATTCGGCTTGGCCGTGTATATACATAAATAAATAGATAAGTAGCTTCCTTTTAGAATGAATGAGGATATACTTCAATGTCCAGCTTACTATTAGCCCTGGAAGTAGTTGTTTTTCGGCGGGCATTTGCCAGAGCCTGTGGTGTAGATACTTTAGGAAAGATGATTGTTTCAAATTATTTATTTTCTTAAATAATCTTTTTGTTTGGCTATTTTCCCCTTTCAATAGTTTTTCTTCAATTATCGTTACTATGTCCTTCTCTATACTTCTCCAGTATTATTTTTATATTTCATTTATAATTATGGAAGCTAGCGGTGTCAAAATTATTTATCAATGGATTATTCCTTTTTTAAAAGTACATATTACATTTTGGTTGATCATGAAATGTCGATGTTAATTTAAAAAAATTTTAAAAGAGATTTCATGCAATGAAATTGCTCCGAGAGAGGTATGAGGCTCCTCTCTTTTGCTTTTTTCTATTAACCAACTGGCGCTCCCTTATGAATAACAACCCCCTCAGAAGTGAAAACTTGAGCGAGTATTAACGAGGTCCAATCTTCTAACGCATGATTCATAGCACGGTATTTTACTGTCAGGAAGGTAGTAGGTAAAATTTTGAGGGGTTGGCAATTGAATCATATTTAATTGAATGGACGCAAAATATGAGTTTTGTATCCTACAAGATGTATTGCTAATATGTTTTCTATTTTATCATTTTTAGGGTTAGGTGATATTGTAATGCCTGGATTGTTGCTTTGTTTTGTTCTACGTTATGATGCCTATAGGAAATCTCAAGGTATGTCCGGATCCCGTCTCACCTATTTTCACTGCTCTCTCTTCGGATACTTTCTGGGACTCTTGACAGCCACTGTGACATCAGAATTGTTCAAAGCCGCCCAACCTGCTCTCTTATATTTAGTTCCATTCACCTTATTGCCCTTGCTCACAATGGCATACCTCAAAGTAAGTATCAGCTTCAAAACCAAGCTAAACAATATTTTACTTTATTTGAATGACATATTTAAGCGACTCATATATTCCAAAAAAACGAAAAATTTTTCTTTATTCATAAAAATATGATAGAACTGATAGAACAAGCTTTTAATAGATCCCTGTTGTTATAAAACCTATCTGGTACGGAATGTTTTGGAATATAATAGGGTTATTTGGTGTCCTTTATGCTTGTCATAAAGAGGTACTTGAAAAAGTGCAAAATTGCTTTAATAAATATCTGATTTGGAAACTTGGCCTACCCTACCTTGGATTTAACTCGCAAATGAGGCTGTCTGTATTAGATTTATTATCACTTGAGAACAGACGTAAATTTGCGATGGTTCTATTCCTTCATTAAATAATAAACTTCCACTGCAATGGGCTTGTTTCATGCTATGGAAAATCACAGCTCTACAAAAAATTTTTTTTTTGTTGCCCTGGATATTTTTGCAAATTTTTATGTTTTCGAGTGCCTAAATCACGAATATATTTATGAAAGTACTGAATGTGCTCTATTTTTATGATTTTTACGTATCTTGTATTTTTAATAATAATCGGCTTGTTAGTAAAAAAAAATGTATTTTCTCAGTCATGATTAGGCTTCTGCGCAACTTCTTTGCGCGTACAAACATCACGTGATCCCCACTTCTCGAGCTCCTTGCTCTGCAAAACAGCTGAGAACTCAGTTATTTGATAATATTGAAGTACTAACACGGAAATCTGGATAAGTTGTTATATGTTAATATTTTGTTTCAATTGTTGAGTGTCCAATCTAATATATTTATCTTGTCTTTTTAAACATGAGTTTGTCACGAAGGAAGTGCAAATATAGTAGTGATTTATTCTGTTATATTTGTGGTATTTATATATCAAAAAAAACAAAAAAGAAATATCACAGACTTTGTTAAGGAAACTTATGCTGAATATTTCGGTTTTAAAATGGACAAATTAGATAAGTCATGGGTTCCTAATAAAGTTTGTAAGTCTTGCGTTGAGTCTTTGCGGTTGTGGAAAAAAGGAGAACGTTCTGGATTAGACTTTGGTATTCCTATGATCTGAATGCAGCCTAAGAATCATTTCGATGATTGTTACTTTTGCGTAATAGATACTAAAGGTTTTAATCGAAATCAAACGTGGAGATATCCAGACTTACGGTCTACAAAATGTCCTGTTTTACACAGTGAAAATCTCCCTCGGCCTATTTATGTTTCAAAAGTGATTCGCATGCCCTCAGAAACAATGATGTTGCCAAATTCACAGAAATCGAATCAGTCTACCAGTGGAAGTGAATGGGAGGGTGAACCATCTACGCCAAAGTTGTTTTCTCAAAATGAACTCAGTGATTTAATACGTGATCTAAATTTATCAAAACAAGGATCAAAACTGTTAGCTTCAAGAGTGAAAGAAAAAAATTTATTGGCAGTGACAGTTACAATTACAACGTACAAAACGCGATAAAGTGAGCTATTACAATTTTCTGATGAAAATGAAGGATTGGTATACTGTAATAATATTGCGAAGCTGTTTCTGGACATGGGTTTGAAAGAATTCAAACCTACTGAGTGGCGTCTTTTCATTGATAGCTGTAAAAAAAGTTTGAAATGCGTCTTACTGCATAATGGAAATAAATTTGCATCAATTCCAATTGTCCATTCTACAAAACTCAAAGAAGAATATGAAAATGTCAGATTAGTTTTAGAAAAAATCAATTACTCGGAGCATCAATGGTCGATCTGTGTGGATTTAAAAATGGTTAATTTTTTACTTGGTCAACAAAGTAGATTCACGAAATACCCTTGCTTCATTTTGTATGTGGGACAGTAGAGCAAAGCAACGTCATTGGGAACAAGATGTTTGGCCTGAAAGAAATTCTTTAACTGTCAGTAAAGCTATCGTAATCAGAGAGCCGTTGGTGAGCAGAGACAAAATTATACTTCCACCATTGCATATTAAGTTAGAATTTCAAGAACGAAGTTTTAATGGTGAACGAGAACGGGAATGTTTCCTGCTTATTTATCAAACTCAAACAACTGTTCATGCAGCTGCAGTTTCGTAAGAAGGTATCATCTTTCCTCCAACCGATTTCCTGGAGTCTTTGAAGTCCACTAAATACTCGTTAGGACAACAAGAGGATTGTTCCGAATTCTTGGGGATCTTGTTGAATACTCTTCGTGAGCAAAACAATAGCAAAATCAATACTCCCAGCCGCTCTGGACTGAATGATTCCGTACAACCCATCTCGTCTTGTGTTTGTAAATCTTTTGCTGGAAAAATCCTCACTTGTTTACTTTGTGGTAGATGTTCAAGAAGTACTGAAAACTTATGTGAATTTCTGGAACTTCATCTAGCTTTTCCTAATACGACTAATTACCAGTCCGTGCAAAGCTTATTGTTAAATCATCTGAAAATGGAATTTTTAACAGGTGATGATCGACTGTATTGTCAAACATGCGCCAAATTAACTGACTGTTATAAGGAAACAAGTAAAGCTGAGGCACCAGTCAATCTAATAATAACACTGATGATTTTCAAACAAGACTCAACCTCTAACGGAAGCAAGAAACTCTTTGGAAGGTTTGAAATAGATGAACATTTCAACCTAGCAGACCACTGTTATAATATTCATGCACTCATTGTTCACTGTGGTTCTGGCGTTGAATGTGGTCATTATTACGCCTTGGTCAAAGAAGAAACGGACTGGTTTAAGTTTGACGATAGTCGTGTCACGAAGTGTTCTGGCGATGCATTGAATTTATTGAAGCCTCTGGAGACACCCTACATTTTGTTTTATGAGAGAGAGGACATTGTTGGATCAAGATCTTCAGATGATGTGGTGCTGCAGGTTTTTCCGGGTTTTCCTGCAGCTGAAAAAGCAAATGCTCCACTGGAATCAATGAAGTCGCCCCGGAGCGCCAATTAATTTTTATTGTTGTATTTATTTTATTTTTATCGTCTTAAAATTGTGTATGTTGTAAATCAATCTTGAGTTAGGAATGATAAAGCAATTCGTAATAGCTTTGGGCAAGGAAAGAGATTGTTTTAAATATATTTGTAGAAAATTTCCAAAACTTGATGGTCCTCAAATACGGCAATTGATGAAAGACACTGATTTTATTAAAGTTATGACTGTTCCGGAAAGTAAAGCTTGGGAAAGTTTTGTGTTGGTAGTCGAAAATTTTCTAGATAACCATAAAGCACAAAATTATGAAGAAATTGTACAAAATATGCAGATTCTAGGAGCTAATATGAGTATCAAGTTACACTGGTTAACGGAAAAACAGATTTTAAACACTATCTTCGCAACCATGATGGCCGCTTAGGAACAATCCGTTTTTTCATCGAGTTTAGTTTGTGTGTTCTAAAAGTGTTTTGGAGATATATTTGAATATTAATATGGTCATTCTTGTGCTGATTTTGATTATGCGGAAAGGAACAGGAAAACAGAAATCTCATTGGTTTATAGGCAAGTTATTTCATATAATGAGTGTAGGTTCCCAAAGAATAAAATGATGCAAAAAAAAATGAGTGAAAGTATTGAAAAGAAAGAACTACAATCCATCTACTCTTCCAAGACTTTATAGAAATCATTTGAAAGAAGAACGAAAATATTGAATTCAATGACACAGTTTTTTATTTCAACTTCAAGTATTCTTCACAGAAAGTTTTATCTGGAGTCAATACTGTTGCTGAAAGTATGAAACAAAATGAATTAATATTATTGCAGAAAAATCAAAAACTTTTCATTTTACTTCATTAAATTTTATCATATGATGAATGATATTACCTCAGAAGCTTTTTTTGGATCAATTCGAGTACAATCAATTCTGTCTATACCCATTCAACCTTCCTCTAAAGTTTTGAAAGATTCAACAGATTACCCAAGCGAGCCTATAACACTTGAATATAGTAGCAATATTAGAAAGGGGTATTTATGTAGGAATCGTTTTTTTTTTTTATAATAAATTGCAGTTGTACAGATTGAGGATTGTATAATAAATTGAATATTTGAAATGATTCTTTAATCCAGTTTGCTATATTTTTTAATTTTCATAACTGTATATTATGAAATAATGCATAAAATCATAGTTTAGGTAAATATTTTGTAATCTTTCGACTTTGTGTACTGATTTTAGATATAGAACTTATTTCCAAACATGATTTTTCGTGTACATTTTATTTATTCATTTATTCACGGGTAACTCCCATTTAATATAAGTTACACAAATATCAGATTGTTAACACAAATCTCATCTAATTTAATTATAAGTAATAACAATTTAAACAGTTATAGTAGAGAATCGAAATGAAGCGAGAATAAAAGTAAATGACAGATACAAGCAATTTAAGAATAAGTATATCTTAACTTATTTCTAAGAATATCCTCGGAAATATGAAAGAGATCGAATTTTGTATTATTCCCGTTTATGACTATTCTTGATAAAGGAGAATGCATTCCATAGTTACACCTATGGTAATCTATTGCAAAGGTTAGATTATTTCGTGTTTTTCTAGAGGGAACATGAACACGAAATAATCTAACCTTTGCAATAGATTACCATAGGTGGATGCTCCATTTGGAGGATTTTTCATTAATTGAAACGTTAACGGGTTCATATACACTTCCATAATCAAATTGATATTGATAGACTTTGCAAATTTTACGATTTGGTAATATTGATTATTTCTATTGTTCCTATTGGTCAATCGAACAAGAAGCGGGTCTAAACAATTACAATTGTTTATCGCGAGGATCTTACTTGTTGGGTTCATAACTGAACTCTAATGCTTGAATGGTTTCTACAATTGAAACTTTCTTGATGTACCATTTGGGATTTTATAACAATTCTGTAGTGTACTTGACCGAAAAAAAAAATTTAAAAAAAATCTGAATAACTCGCTCATAAATTTCTAATGATTTTTTTCACCTGAGAACTGGATAGTTGTTAAGGCGGAGAAGGGCCACAAATTTTCTTTAAAAAAATTCACTAAATGTAGAGTTATAATTTCGGAAATTAATAAGAAATTAAGGATTCAAGAAAATTTCGTGTTCATAGTTTGAAATCGAAATTTCATAATCATCTTGTTAAATTCCGACATCAATCTCGGGATTTTATCAAATTCTGTTTTTCTGGGTTTGAACTGGAATTTAGTGATTTTTTTTCAAAATAATTTGTGGCCCGTCTATGCCTTTATGGGTATCATTTATTAGAATTTTTTTTTTTTTTGTTTCAGGGTGATTTACGAAGAATGTGGTCTGAACCGTTCAAATCGTTAGCTGTTACAAAGCATCTACAAGATGTGTGATAGAGATTCTCGACTGTTATCTACTGTTAATTAAATTTTTAATTAGGATATAAAAAGTGTTATATTAGTCAGCAAACGACAAACTGTGAACAATGTGGATTTTTATTTATTATGAAATAATATAAAACATCTGTTGTCAATTCAAAATCATAACTTTAAGGTTTAAACTAGGTTTGAGTTAACAAAGTACAAGTATGAAATCTGTTTTTTACTCATTATACATTTTGCTTCATTTATTATGGGTTACTAATTGATTTAACCTTTGTTCCTCTCGAGTACTTACAAGAATGTTCTATCAGTTTGGATTTCATTTATTTATTTTTCAAACGGGTAAACCAAAAGCTGATTCCTTATACCAAGAGCCAACCTCTAATACAATGAAAATTTGTTTTATGAGGGTCTAAAAGAATATAACAAACCTCCAGAACCTTCAAAAGATTTTAGTAGTGTTTCTCAATTCAAAAGAGTAAACTCATCAATTTCATAAAATCTCAAGTAAATGTTTCTACATCTTTTTTACTTAACCTTATTGCGATAATATTGTTATTTTTTAGTTTGTGTTATAGCTTTTCTTATATTATATTCTAATCTGATGTAATAACTCATCAGGATGTTTCTATTTGAAATGAAAAAAAAAAAACTAAATTCCTGCCGAAAAACAACTATTTTCCCAGCTAATACCGCGCTGTACATTGAATGATATCCGACAGAGATTAATTTTAGATTGAACCCTTTACAAATATGTACATTTCAATGATTATATGAAAGTATGAGGTCTGTTTAAAAAATGAGGTGAATGTTAAAACTTTGCGGGCTATGCAAATTCGATTAGTGACTGTTTTAATTTTTTTATGTTGGTACACGTGTCTCGAGTATATGTTCAAAGTTTCAGCTTTTAAGTATGTTCAGTTTGTTGGCTAGAGGCATGAAAGACAAAGAATTTGCATCAAATTTTGTATTAAAATTGAATGAAGTGCTCAAAAACACCTGTAATGTTGACAGTGGCATACGGTGATTGTACTCTGAATCAAAAAATGTTTACAAGTGGTATAAGCTTTTCACAGATGGTCGAGATGTGGATGACGACGCTCATTTAGAGAAGTTGCCGAGGATTTCGACATATCGATTGGCTCATGCCATGCAATTTTTTCGGAAATTTTGGATATGAAGCGTGTGGCAGCGAAGTTCTTTCCAAATCTGCTATTGAATTACTTTAACGGCGATTCAGATTTGCTTGCTTACATAACTGGTGACGAATCATAGGTATATGGTTACGACATCGAAAGCAATGTCCATTCGCCAAGTTTGATCAATTGTCAAGTTTTCGCTGTTTCCTTCAGTTACCGTGGCGTAGTGCATACGGACTTCTCAGGATACTTCATGTCGCTGTTTGCATTTCATAGATTGAAAAAGTTTATACAGTGTGGTCCACTAAGTCTGCAACAAATGGGAAACTTTTTTTATTATCGATTTCTGAGAAAATTTTATTCTTTACAAAAGTTGGTGCATAGTCCAAAACTATACCAAGTGTACCTGAAATGGCTTTATGATAAACACCATACAGAATAGTAAAGTACCCTTATTTCAAAAAATATAGAAATATGTTGAAGAGAAAAGTTGTTTAGAATTAAAAGTTATATTCAGATTCGAAGTCATGGCCTGAAAATTTTGAATTACCCCCGTATGATACATATTTTTACTATTTTAATTTAATATGTATTTGAAGTAGCCACAATCAAATCAGTTTGGAGTATTTTTTATCAAATTGAAGTGTATTTGTAAAATTTACTCGGATTTGTATTTTTTTAGGTGACCGTCAACTTCATGTTTGTTGCAACGATATTTACCAGAACTCTAGAATAAAACAAATACTCTTTTTAACGAGGCAAATACTTTACTAACTTAATGTTCATATGAATAAACTGTCAATAAAAGTATGAAATTTCTTTTATTCTGACAACAATGCCTCGACTAGAACATATATTTAAAAAACAATTCAAAATGTATTGCAGATAGCCATGAACAAAAAACACATACGCCCTAAAACAATACTGTAGTTTGATAGTGTGGCTTCTTAAAACTTGCCTGTAAAACGATTTCATATTTGTCCTTAATTAAAAATGCCTCGCCCAGTATTATTAACGTTAACTGAAAAGGCAGAATTAGTTTTAATCTGTGGTGATGGTATAAAACAATGCGCGAAGCTGCAAATATTTTCAACTAGTGGCATCCAGACAAACAAATTTGCTATTCATGTGTAAGTAGAATTTTAAAGAATTTCAAACAGACCGGCTCACGTGAATATATACATAATACAGAGCATACGAAACCTGTATGCACAGAAGAAAACCAGCTTGACGTACTTCAAGAAGTAATAGAAAATCCTAGAAGGTCCACCCGAGAAATTAGTGATTATACCGGCATAAAAAAAACCTCTGTGAAGCGTATTCTCAAGAAACATAAGTACCATGCTTACAAACCTACATTCATTTGTACATTTCAAGAAAGAGACTATGATTTGAGATATGATTTTTCCATGTGGATTCAGAGTGAAATAGAAGAACAACGAGATTTTTATCGATGTAAATGGAAATGAATCTACTTTTACAACAAATGGGGTTCTATCATCACAAAATTGCAGATGGTGGTCAGATGTCAACCCAAATTTTATTATTGACAACAAAAATCAATACTATCAGAAAACAAACGTTTGGTGTGGTATATTAAATGATAAATTACTAGGCCCGGTTTTTTTTTTTCGCGAGAATTTGAATGGTGACAGGTACCTGAACTTTTTAGAAACTGGAATAGGAAAGTTTTGAATGATATGGTATTAGAAGAACGGCAAAAGTTATGGTTCCAACATGACGGATGTCCTGCCCATTCTACTAGAAATGTTTCTCAGTGGCTTAATAGGACATTTCATAATAAATGGTTAGGACGAAATACCGATCCTCGATGGCCTTCTCGTTCTCCAGACCTTACACCTCTAGATTATTTCTTATGGGGATACTTAAACAAAAAGTCTACAGAGATTGCCCCTTCAATACGAGTTCATTGCAGAAATATTCCCGCTGTGTTACGATCTACATTAAACGAATTTTATGGGTGAACAATTAGATGCTTTGAAAGAGAAGGTGGACATACAGAGACGCTTCGATTTATTGTTAGCACCTGTTAAGTTGTTAAGTTACCTACTGTATTTTTCTGTAGTATCGCTTATAGGTTCTTTTTTGTTCATGGCTATCCGCGATAGATTTTGACAGTTTATTCATATGAACATTATACTTAGTAAAGAACTTGCCTCGTTAAAAAGAGTATTTCTTTTATTCTAGAGTTTTGTTAAATATCGTTGCAACAAACATGAAGTTGGCGGTCACCTAAAAAAAATACAAATCCAAGTAAATTTTACAAATACACTTTAATTTGATAAAAAATACTCCAAACTGATTTGATTGTGGCTACTTCAGATACATATTAAATCAAAATAGTAAAAATATGTATCATACAGGGGTAGTTCAAAATTTTCCAAAAGAAAAAAATTTCGAATAGCAGGCCATGACTTTGTATCTGAACATGACTTATAATTCCAAGCAACCTTTCTCTTCTACATATTTCTATATTTTTTGAAATAAGGGTACTTTACTCTTGAACGAATTTTATATTTTTTGGCCTATCCTGAATGGTGTTTGTCATAAAGCCATTTCAGGTACACTTGGTATAGTTTTGGAACATGCACCAACTTTTGTCATGAATAAAATTTTCTGAGAAATCGATAATAAAAAAGTTTCGCATTTGTTGCAATATATGGGTTGCACACTTTGTGGACCACACTGTATATATTTGTTGTGAAGGTTGATTCAATAAAAACCGCTAATAAAACAGAAAAGTACAAATGAAATTTATTTGTGTATATATCATATATTCAATCTTTATAACAATAACTGCCTTGCCAGTATATAAAAATTCTCCAATTTATACAAATAGGTACACAAGATTTGGGTGGTGGAACAATCCTAGATCTACTGCTGAAGAAAGAAATAATTTATTCATGGAACTAATTATTTTATGAAATGCCGCAAATTTTGAGAAGTTTATAGGATATCTTGAAATACCTTGAAAGAAAAATTAAATTTAAAAATATTACTCCAATTAAAACAACTGAAACATATCCAAACTTATTAGAATTTACAAGCTTACAAAACCGTATCGGTTTTTTTATTGTTATGTACCCACATCAATACAATGGTTGCTACTCAAAATGGAATAGTACAAGTCAGTTGGTTATTCTGCCAGTCTTGATATCATTACACAAGTAACCTGCCTATGAAAAAACATTTTTACCAAAAGAGCCAGACTGGTGATCAGAACAGGGTGCATACAAATTTTCAATATTGATACAGTAATTTTGATGTATCTTTTGTATGCATTTTTTGCATTATCATTTATTATATAATAGGTTTTGACATTTTTTATCCATCAAAATATTTGTGTGAATTAATCCTGCCATTAAAATAATTATTGCATTGAAATTTTTGGTAAATGCCTTCTCTTCAGCGAAAATCGAATTGGAAACAATTTTGAGGATTTCAAGGATTTCCTTGAAATCCTGTTGCATTGAAACCAATACAACAGATCTCGACGAGAGTTTGGAGAAAGCTATGTGATCATTTGAAGAACGCTCCGTATATTCTGGCCGTGAAATAGAATGCAACTCTGAAGGTAATCGTCAAAAAATTAGGTGCAATACCTTGAATATCACTTGATGTGTATCCTAAACCAAAACAGAAATCAAACAAAATCTCCCGAGTTATCTTCTAGGATTGTTCAATCTTACTAATAAGAACAAACAATTAACTATCAAGATATTGGTCCCTTCTCGGTCATTTCCACCAACATTTGTGAAGGTCATTCCACACAATTCATTATAATAATTTATTAGACGTCCATTGATAGTCAAGAACATTTACAAGAGTAATAGTACTTTCGATTTCCCTTCATCTGGTGAATTTCTTTTATAAAAGTTAATCAGTCTAATTCAACAAAACTGATTCCTGTTTTTGTAAATGAAGTTGACTATTGAATCTCTTCTGGGGTTCAGTTCAACACTTGTAAGACTGAATTGTCATTCTCAGAAAATATTAATAAACTATTCACGTATGTTTAAATATCAAAAGGTACCAAACTCTTTGGAACGGCTCTTGCAATCAAATGAATTATGTGAAATAACTCTGGTGCTGTCACATAATACTTAATAACTTAAAAATAATATTTACATCAAAGTGTTTACAACTTGAAGTTTGAATTATAGTACTTCAGTAAAGACAATGTAAAGCTACCCAAAAAGACAAAGTACACACTGCGTAACCTAATACTATCTCCAGATGCCAGTTGAAAAGACCATGAATGACCAGTCATTGCACATTTATATTCAAGATAAATACTGTCTTCTTTTGGTCAAAAGCTCTAGTCCCTAAAACATCAATAATGAAAATTAAAAAATTGCATAAAAACGCTTTTGCTGCAAACTAAATAGTAAAGTATTTATTCCCTGTAGATCTCATTTGCACAAATGTAATGTTGAAGGCTGCTGTGAACTTTAACAAAGGACGAAACATGTTCGTGAACATTCGCTCTTTGACAGTTTTCAACATACTACGGGTTATTTATCATTTACTCAATAAATATGCCTTGAGTTTTATGAAATATCAAGTATAGAAAAAATATTGTTAGGATGATATTTTAATTAATCAATTAATCACTTCAATTAATTTTTGGAAAAGAAATGTTTTGGCTAAATATATCTCCATCTTTATGAAAAAAATGTAGTTTATTTCTAAATTGATTGCTTTCTTCCTCTCTTTCCCAGATGAAATATCTCTATAAATATAGTTTAAAAAACTAAAAAACACGCTTTTAAAGAACATCGAACTAAAAAGTTAAAATATTTTTTTTAAATAAGCTTAAAACATTGATATTTTCCGATTCCGGAGAGGATGCCTGAAAATCACCTACCAAGCCCAAGGCAGCAGACGCGCAAAGGAGGTTTACAAATAAGCCAGCAAGCGCGCGTGTTAATAAAAAAAAAACACTTTCTCAAATGAAGAAATACATGTAAAGTGAGTTCGAATTATATCAAGAAAATTACGTACAGCGCGATCTGTCCGCGAATAGATCATGCAATAATGTCGATATATAAAGGTTACGTACAGCGCCATCTGCTTGCGAGTAGATCAAACAATAATGTCAATATATCAAGGAGGTTACATACAGCGCCATCTGCCCGCGAATAGATCAAGCAATAATGTCGACAATTTTGTTAAATACAGATCCTGATATGAAATGAAAAGGAGAGTTACAAACAAACATACATACATACAGGTCAAGCTAATATAAAGCGTGTAAAAAAATGAAAACCGGATTTTCTTTTCCTGCCAATGTGGCCGTTTTTCCGCAAGTTCTATCTTCAGCTTGTCAATTAATGACCGAAAAACAGTCGCCATTACTTTCCCAGCCAGAAAAACAGTTTTTTTAAGGACAAAACCCAAGCACTGTGCAAAAGTAGTGATTCACATTGAATTTGAATCTCTGGAGATTAAATCCATTTGGAAAAACGTTCTCAGGAAGTTTATTCCACTTTTATTTTTTGGAGCTGGTTCATTTTCTGCAGTCCAATGTTTAGAATGTATTTTTTGTTACGGTAGTATAACGGTGTATCCATGTTTCATCTACAGTAATTAATTGACGCCAAAACTCGGATTTATTGCGCCTTAACTGCGCCAACAGAGAGTTGGAAATGTTTTTTGAAACGTTTTTGGCACTCAACGCTCGAACAGCTTTCTCATGCCTAAATGTTGATTCGAAGTGACAAACACGTTCTTTTGACACGTTCATAACTTCTGTTCTCTCTCTCACTTTGATTCGGCGGTCGTCTAGCAGCATTTGTTGAACTTTGAGGCGATGTTTTCGTCGGTGGTTGCAGTTTTTGAACGTCCCGAATGTTCGTCTCCCAAGCCATTAAGCAACGTTTAAATTCAGCTGCCCAAAATTTTACTGTGATAAATGATGGTGCAGATTCCAACTTATCTTCGATTTGTGTAGACGTCTTGGCTTTCAAAAACAAATATTTAATGACAGGTCGATACTTCATTTTGTCCATTTTCATAAAAACAACTCAAATCAACTCACTCAAACGACTGTTACATGCCAACTGCGCGTCCAAAATGACTGAAACTTTGGTGAGTAACTGTCAACAGATGCACAACGAAATTAACTAGCTTTTACAAGTGCTGCTATCTTCATGTTGAGGTCGGAAACTTTTTGGAACACACCATGTATTGATTGAATACTAAAGTCTATCCAAATCCAAGATAGAGTTCAAAAAAACCGAATCGTGGTGTTCACGTGATCGCCCAGTGTCAGATGGAAAGGGCAGCGTTCATTGTTGAATTCGCCTTCTTGGTACGAGTTCGGTACCAGCTCAAGGTTGTAATCAGTTGTTTGCGTGTTTGTGTGGCGTGCGTTATAGTATATTGTTTAAAATTGTTTTCCAAGATGTCCAGTACAGACACTGCAGATGACACTGTGAGCTATCCAGCCAGGAAACGATCCAAAAAAAGACATTTGAGTGTTGAGATGAAAGAAGTGATTTTAAATGTGTTCAAGAAAGAGATGGAAGAAATTGAGACATCGACTATCGACGAAGTCGTATCGAAAGTTTCCGATGAAATTGGAGTGTGTTGCGCTTCGATTTACAATGTTTTACGGGAATATAAACAAAATCATACATTTTCCAAACCGAATACAAATCAGAATCGTCAAACCATTATAAAATCAATAGATGATGCTGATAAACATGCAATCAGTAGGAAAGTGCATGAGTACTTTTTCAGAAATGAAATACCCACGATAGACAAAGTACTCACAGAAATAAATGAAGATGTTTAATTGCCAAGTTTTAAGCGGTCAACATTCCACAAAGTATTGAAACATTTGAATTTTGTATGGAAAAAACGAGGGCGCAATAGTTTATTATTGGACAGAGAGGAAATTGTGTTATGGAGGAGAGAGTATTTGACCAAAATTAAATATTATAGGGAACAACAGAGAACAATTTATAAATAGATGAAACCTGGGTGAATGTTGGTCATACTACCCCTAAAGTATGGGTCGATGAAACTGTGACCTCATCTAAGAGGGCCTTTTAGATGGACTATCCACCGGATTAACAAATCCATCAGGTAAACTTATATTTATATTAAGACCTGCCTCAATCTCAATAAATAAAAATTAACCCTCGTATTTGTTTCATTTACTTACATACCTCTTCATAATTTCAGGTAAAGGAAAACTTATTATTTGTCACATCGGCAATGAGAGATTATCACGAAGAAATGAACGGTGCATCTTTCGAACAATGGTTTTCCAAAGTTCTACCCCATCTGGAGGATAATGCTGTGATTGTAATGGACAATGCACCTTATCATTCGCGACGGTTAGAGAAGATTCCGACAACGTCTTCAAAGAAGGTTGAAATCCAAAATTGGCTGCGATCAAAGAATATTAGCTTTGAAGACTCAATGCTAAGAGTACAGCTACTAAAAATTGTGAAGGAGCGCAAGCTTGAATACCAAAAATATATAGTCGATGAGATGGCAGCAGGCCAAAACAAAATTGTCCTTCGCCTGCCTCCATACCACTGCGAGCTCAATCCCATCGAGTTAATATGGGCGAATGTGAAGAATTTTGTAGCTCAGCATAACACCATGTTCAAATTTGCAGATCTCAATGTACTTTTGGATGAGGCTTTGAAAAGAGTCACAGCGGAGAAATGGGAGAAGTGTGTTCGGCATGTGATATCGGAAGTCGAGACAAAGATGTGGAAGCTTGATAACATAATAGAGCACAAATCTAGCCACTTATAATTCAGATTGGTGAGGATGACACTACTGTTGAAGAGACAAATTCATCCAGTTGAATAATTTTCATTAATATTCCTTTTGATTTTACATAAAATAAAAATTATCAATAAAGAAATAATTGTGTCTCTTTTCATATTATGCTTGAGTGAGCTGTGAAAAATCCAGTGAAAATCTTTTTATAATACACATATTAACTGCATTTTTCCCATTTAACTGCAAAACTTGTGCATTTCACTCGTTATTATAAAAAAGTTTTCCTAAGTATAGTATTTGCAATCAACAAGATGTTGGTTCAGAATACGACCCTGACCAATTCTTGGGATTTTCAATATCACGTGCATAGGGCATGTCAATGTTTACATCCACTCTATCTTGGATTTGAATTTGCTTTAATCAACTACAAATATGATAAGATACCTTTATTGCACAGTTGCCCCATTTCCATTACTTTGGTCAGTTTTCATCCTCTTTGTTTGTTTTTGATGTTGTTCTTGAAAATCTCTTTCAGTGATATCCAGTCGATTTACCTGAAAAAAAAGAAGTTTTTCAAGAGAACTATAAAATTTGATAAAAATGTTACACAAAAACTTTTCCTATACATACATTGTAGATGAGATTTTCCTCTGATAAGATCTCCTCTGGTGGATTCCTTATTCTAGCTAAGGTTTCACAGAGTCCAGGGCATTGCCTTCTACTTTTAGCAGTTCCAAGACAACCTTTAATTTAAATTACAGATAGCAATATTTCCACAACTTGCTCAAATAAGAGGGAGAGAGATGTGAATATTATGAATTGAAGGGGTTATATTTTTAGGAGTGATTAATTTTTGGGAAAGAAAGTTTTTGGCTTTCTACTACTCCATCTTGATACAAAAAAAAATATGAGGGAATCTTCCAAAGAAAGGAAAGAAGTAATCAATTTGGAAATAGTAACTCTATACATGGATGTGTAGATCATGCAACGAAGTAACTTTCAGACACAAACTGAAAGAAAGTCCTCCTGAAACAGCTACTTTCATATAAACATTGAATTACACTAAAGAAAAAAATTCTTTCGAAACAAATACTTCTGCATGAACACTGAATTATACAGAAGATACTTTTCTCTACTCAGTTTGTATTTCAAACATTCGTTGTGGAATAAAAATCAGATATCGTTCACATGAGTTCTACTTTAAATGAATGGTAACAAATTGCACTTACATGGAACACTGTCATCCTCACTGGTATACATCGATGTTTCGCCTTAAGACACTTGCCCCATGGCTCTTCAGTACCAAATTGGATAACATTATAGAAAATACACACAATTAATTCATGAATTACAATTTTTAATGTCACAGAATAAGCTTGATCTACTTATGTCATCGATGACATCGTAATGACATTCATTCATCTATTTGATTTAATCCCAGCCAAGTGGAATCTTATTTGAATTGAAGAGGTTATATTTTTAGGAGTGATCAATTTTTGGGAAAAAAAGAAAATTCCCTCATTCTTTTTTTTGTATCAAGATGGAATAGTAGAAAGCCAAAAACTTTCTTTCCCAAAAATTAATCACTCCTAAAAATATAACCCCTTCAATTCAAATAAGATTCCTCTTGGCTGGGATTATATCAAATAGGTGAATGAATGTCATTATGATGTCATCGATGACATAAGCAGATCAAGCTTATTCCGTGACATTAAAAATTGTGTGTGTTTTCTATAATGTTATCCAATTTGGTACTGAAGAGCCTTGAGGCAAGTGTCTTGAGGCGAAACATCGATGTATACCAGTGAGGATGACAGTGTTCCATGTAAGTGCAATTTGTTACCATTTTTTTTTACTCTTGGCGTGCGTGCGTGCCATGACATGTGTTTGTGTGCTCTCCAATAATATCAAAATTAGTTGTTGACATAGTGTGAATAAATAGTTAAAGTTTTGGTCCAGTAGTCAGTGAGAACAAACCCTGTAAAAATAGTGCATCATTTCCATGAAAAAGTTTTCAGCAAAAGTGCAATTTTGTTGCATTTTTGGCTAATTCCAATCAGAAACCAGCAACAAAAAACGCCAATTTCAAGCAAGAAGATAAGCTTCTTATGGCTTCAGCAAAAAGTACAAACAAAAACCCAATATCGAGCTATCTGATCGTACTCCAGGAAAATTAGGCAAATTTCTCCAAATCCTTACCATCTGAACATTTGATAACATTCTAAATTGGAAGTGACTAATTGACCAATTGTAAGTTATTATAACGAGCAGGATACTTCAAACCTAATTATATAAGATGGAAGGTAAATTTGGTTGCTGCAAAAAGGATCTTAGCAACTATTGCTGTATAATCTGTACAAAGGTTTTTCATCCCAGCTGTCTCGAGAGAAGAAAGGGCTACAAATTCGTCAAAGGACATAAAATCATATGCTGCAAAGAGTGTGAGTCTGAAGATTCACTTAGAGAATTGGGGGATGTAAAATTAAACGCTCTCTTGGAAGAAGTAGAAAAATTGAAAGAAGATTCACTCCAGAAAGAAGCATTTATCAACACACTGAGAAGAAGAACACAAGACTTTGAAGATGAGGTGTATGAGGCAGAAGAGCAACATGTAAAAAAAATGAACATCCAGCAACAGATGATTGATAAACTTAATAATGAAATAAGTGAAATTAAAGCTCAAAATATAAAACTCGAAAATGATATCACTTCGAAGAACCATGATCTGATAAAACTTGAAAATGAATTAAAGGACCAGATTGAAGTAAACAGAAATATGCTTACTACAATTTCTGTACTTGAACAAGAATGTCTGTACTCAAAAAAAAATAAAAATTTATTGGAACTGCAATGCAAAGAACCTCAGAAAAAACGTAACTGGTATAAATATTCTAACAATATGGAAGGGAACGGGACTGAAATTAATACTTTAAGCACTGAACATCAACCTCGAGAATTAAATGAAACGAAAAGCACCAAGAGTAATCTGAGGCAAAATAATTTTACCCTACACAATAGTAACATAAAAGGCCTAAAGTCTGTGGACGAAATTAGTTGCAAATCTCCAAGTACTAATGGAATTGATACACGCCTTTGGGATAAGGAATCTGTGGACAACACCAGTAGGGAATTGAACGATGCTATGATGGCAGACATTGTACAAGAATGCAGAACGACAAAACCCATTCCAAAGGAATACGCTACAAAAGAAAGAAAAATACTATTAGTGACAACTTCGCATGGAAGAGACGTGGCATATTACATGTCAAAAGAAAGATCCACTTACTCAATTTGTTCGTTTATAAAAAGTGGATCTGATGATAGAGAGTTAGTTCGAACCGCCCTTGATGAGTCAAGAAATTTTACAATGAATGATGTTATTATATTATGGCCTAAAGTAGCTAGCCAGAACTTATTTAGTGATTTCATTGAAAAGGTCCAGCACACCCGAACTATTATATTATCACAACCATATAGGTTTGATATGAGGTTTCCAAATCAAATGATATATGAAAACAACCTCAATTTTAAAAAAACAATTCACAAACAAAGGATTGAAACTACCAGATTCCTCGACTGCAACAACATCCTTAGATGGAATAATTATACCAATGATGGATTTAATCTAAATAAAATCGCCAAAATGTTTATAAGTAAAGCTTTATACAAGTTCATAGAACAATGGAACTCAGGATATGATAAAAACTCTATGGTACATGGTAATGATTTAGGAAGTGAACCCCTACAAGAAGATAAAGGATTTTTGATTCTAAAAAATAACTCAAGTAATGCTACTTTTTTAGAGAAAAAAGGGTCAATGACAAGAATATCTACCTAATGTTACTGAATATCCAATCCATTAGGAATAAAAAGGATGAACTATATGCATTTATAAATAGTATAGATAATCCAGACATTATATTAATTACTGAGCATTGGTTGGGAACCGAAGAGCCTTTCAACATTACTGATTATTCTATAACCTCTATCTATAGCAGATCTCAATACTTGCATGGTGGAACGATGATATTAGTTAGTAACTCAATGTTAGAAAGGTACAGCTTCGAAAAGATCAATAAATTCAATAACTTAATAGTCGAAAAAACATTTGAGCTATCGGTTGTGTTTTTCAAGAAATTAAATGTTTATATAATATGTCTTTATAGAGCACCATCCTCAGATGTGCATTTGTTCTTCAATAATTTAGAGCTTATGCTAGAAAAATTGCCAATTTCATCCTTTATTATTTTAACAGGAGATTTCAATATTAACTTTGCTGATTCTAATGCACCCCATACACAATATTTAATCAATTTATTGAATTCATTTAATCTCATGATGCACTTAAATTCACCAACACGCGTTTCACAATATTCCTGTACCACTATTGACTATGTTTGTACCAATTTCCCAGACTCTCCAACATGCAATGTAATTCCCTCAGGTCTCTCTGATCATGAGGCTATATTGTGCTCACTAAAATTAAACTCTTGTCATAATAAAAAAAGGACTGAATTTGGTAGAATATATAGCAAGAGAAACTGTAATAGGTTCAATCTATTACGCTCTGATATAAAGTGGAACAACATTCTATCTCTAGATGATCAAAACCAATTTACGGAGTTCTATAATTATCTTTTAATCGCTTTTGATGAGTCATTCCCCGTGAAAAAGTTGAAACATAAAAAAAAAAACAATGGCTCACTGAGGGCATAAAAACTTCATCCTTAAATTTACGATGTCTACATTATTTGAGAAAATTTACAAATGACAATGAATTTCACAATTATTTCTTGAAATATCGTTCAATTTACAGGCACACTATTAAACTTGCTAAAGAAATCCACTATAAAAATAAAATAATTCAAGCTGAAAACAAAAGTAAAGAAACTTGGCAAATAATTAATGACCTCAGGGGTCACCAGTGCAAGATAAATGAAATACCTGTTTCCCCGGATATTTTAAACAATTACTTTTGTACAATTGCTAATCAGCTTAGTAATAGTCTAAATCCCATAGAAGATCCTTTTATTCATATAAAACATCATCAAATTAATGAAACTTTCATTTTGTATGACAGTGATCTCCAAGAACTGAAATTAACTATTTCAAATATTAAAAATAAGAAAACATCCGGTATTGATGAAATATCAATCCGTATTATAGAAAGTCTACCTGATGAAACATTATCAATTCTGGTTCACCTGATTAATAAATCTTTCCATATTGGTCTATTTCCTCACCAACTTAAAACCTCTGTAATAATTCCATTATTTAAAGGAGGGGACCCCGAAGTTTCAGCCAACTACCGTCCAATTGCCATCATTCCCACTATTGCGAAAATAATAGAAAAATTAGTGAAACATAGACTCCTTAACTTTTTAGAAAAGCACAAAGTTATAAGTACTGCACAATTTGGATTCCAAAATAAAAGAAATACAACTGATGCAATTTTTCACACACTTTTTGAAATTTACACTGGAATCAATGGTGGCGAAGGGGTTGCGGCAGTGTTTTGTGATCTGTCTAAAGCATTTGATTGCGTTGATCATAAAATTCTGCTGCAAAAACTTCACTACTATGGTTTTAGGGGTCTTTCCTTCCAGTGGATTCAATCATACATATCAAAAAGAAAACAAATGGTCAAAACTACAGAATGCTCGGGTATGGAAAAAGTCAATTGCGGGGTTCCTCAGGGCTCCGTCCTCGGACCAATTCTATTCCTACTTTACATAAATGATTTAACATACATCAAAATCTCGGGCAAATTCACTCTATTTGCCGATGACATCTCTATTATTTGGCATAATAAAGACACTGATGTTCTAAAAATACAAGTTGAGAACGATTTAACAAAAGTCTTCATCTGGTGTGAATCGAATCGTCTCTCATTCAATATACAGAAAACCAATTTGATGACTTTCAAATGTAATTTTGATGACTTAAATATTAACTCGAAGAATATTGGAAATATAGGTACTGTGAAAACACTGGGAATACTAATTGATGATAGACTAAAATTTGATAATCACTTGACTGTTCTTAAAAAAAAAATTATCTTCTGGTTGCTATGCAGTTAGACTAATCTCTAAAGAATTAAGTTTTCCAACTGCTAAAATTGTATATTATTCATTATTTGAATCACACTTAAGATATGGCATTCCATTTTGGGGCAGTTGCTGTAATTTTCTGTTCAATAGCATATTCATTTTACAAAAACGTGCCATTAGATACATGTGTAAAGCTAAATTTAACGACCACTGTAAACCTCTATTTAAATCTCATAAAATTCTAACTGTAGTAGCATTGTATATTTTAGAAACGGTACTCATTGTAAAAAAACATTTGAATAAATTTGGTTCAAATTCTTCACATTACGTAACTCGGCAAAGTAATGACATCAAACTCCCACTGCCTACCACGTCTCTTGTATATGACTCTTTTATCTACAAAGGTGGCAAAATATATAATCACTTACCACTTGCAATAAAAACCATTGGATCCTTCTATAAATTCAAAAGAGCAGTAAAAAATCTATTATTAGACAGAGCCTATTACAGTCTGAATGAATACTTTAGTGAAATACTAGAATAATCCTTTTTTAATTTCCATATGTCGCATAGTGTTGCTCATCTTTTATTATGTATAGTTGTGTAGATTTATATAGTATTAAGTGTGACATGTTACCTTTTATTAACAAGTTTAATTGTTGTTGACATATTTTCTCTGGTATCAGTGCTATGTATATTTTATATATTTTTTTTTTTAATTTTTCAACTTTGTAACCATGATGTTATTCATGAACAATAAAGTACTTTCTCTCTCTCTCTCATTCATTTAAAGTAGAACTCATGTGAATGATATCAGATTTTTATTCCACAACAAATGTTTGAAATACGAACTGAGTAAAGTATCTTCTGTATAATTCAGTGTTCATATAGAAGTATTTGTTTCAAAAGAATTTTTTTCTTTCGTGTAATTCAATGTTTATATGAAAGTAGTTGTTTCAGGAGGAATTTCATTCAGTTTGTGCCTGAAAACTACTTCTTTGCATGATCTACACATCCATGTATAGAGTTACTTATTTTCAAATTGATTACTTCCTTCCTTTCTTTGGAAGATTCCCTCATCCTTTTTTTGTATCAAGATGGAGAAGTAGAAAGCCAAAAACTTTCTTTCCCGTGAATATTATGGTTTTTACAAAATTTCATCAACCTTCCACTCACCAATTAAAATCACTAAAGAAGTTTTGAATAAAACTTTGACACCTTCGCAAAGGAAGATATCCCAGATTCTCAACAATGTGTCCCAAGGCAAAGTTCTTGTAAATGCACATAAAAACCATTCTGTACAGTAAAACATAGGCTCGGCATTAACTTTCTTCAGATGTCGGTACACAGGCGGACATACTTTTTTCAGTAACCCTAAAATGGTAAGCTCATAAATACAGGGTGTTTCTTAATACGATACGCAACTTCAGAGGGTGATTCGTTAGGTCGTTTTAAGGGAAAAAGTTCTCATGAACATATGTCCACAGTTGCTTCGTTTCTGAGATACAGAGCGTTAAGTGTGAAATATCATAAATATTGAAAAGAGAAATGAAAATTTCTATGTTTTTTAGCACTTTTAATTGTAACTCACGTTATTGCAGTTTCGTCATATATGGACATTCTCAAACTAATACAATAAAGTAACAATGATTCATTACATTCGCCAATATATACCATTCAGGAACTTGATTGAGATGAGGTTTTCCAATAGTCCGGGAATTTGCCAGATGATAGGGAATTATTAAATATATGGAAAAGTGGTCGAGCTAAAATAAAGCTAAATGATTTAAGAAAAGTTGGAGGAATTCCATCAGGACAGGGGCCTTTGTTGATATTAAGTTCGGACAGTTTTTCGCTAAACGTTTGGGTAGGAATGATTGGTGACTACCTAATTGGTCCATTTTTTCAACCAGCAAGATTAACAGATGAATTCTACACTAACCTTTTGCGAGATCATTTATCCATTTTGTTAGAAGAGCTGGTACTTGTAAGAGACATGTGGTTTATGCACTACGGGGCTCCAGTTTATTTCAGTGTTCTGGCTCGGCAGCATCTTGACGTCAACTACCCTAATCGCTGAATTGGACCTGCGGGAGCTCAACATTGGCCAGCTGGAAGTCCTGATATGAATTCTCTAGAGTCTACTAGAGTTATATTTATGGGGTCATCTGAAGGCTCTTGTTTATATAACTTCTGAACTAGATGTGAATGACTTGAGGAATCGACTAATTGACAATTGCAATGTCAAAAGGAGTACTCCAGGTATTTTTGAACGTGTCAGACAATCAATGACAAATCGATTGCAGTCGTGTATTTTATCAGAAGGTGGACATTTTACTCATTTACTTTAAGGTCGAAATTGTTTAAAATTTGCTTTTAGTTTTTATTTTGTTATCCATGGATAGTTTTTAGAAGTATTATTTTTTCTTGAAAACGAAGCTTGACATGAAGACAGCACAAGCGACGAAAAAGTTACATTTTCAGTTGCTTGATCTAAAAAAATGTTAAAACTACAAAAAAGTCAGTGGCGTTCTTTTTTTTCTCAATATTGTTGGGTGAGACTCCACTGGACCTAATAATTTCAAACTTCAACGCCCTGTATCTCAGAAACGAAACAAATCCAGACATACTTCATCAGTTCGGACTTCCATTGTCTAATATAATATAAATTGATTTGAAATCCCTGAAAAAAATAGAAAAATTAACCGAAAATAACAATTTTATTAAAAAAAACTGAAATTACAAGGAAATAACATACAAGCTACAACCAGAAAATAAAAAATAAAAAATTGAAATATTAATGAAAGCTGAAAATCCAGACATATGTTCATATGAACTTCTTTCTTAAAACGACCCAACGAATCGCCCTCTGAAGTTTCGTACCGTAGTTAGGAAACACCCTGTATAAATGTTTCTACTAAATGATTTCAATTCATTCAATTTCTTCTCCTGGCAATTTACTTCTCAATATCAAGACGAAGATGCTAGTGGCCATACTTAGAGTTTCTTGAATATTGCGATGTGATTCAAAATTTTCTTTACCTTGTAATATTAGTCCGTCCCGCTGAACAACTTCCATTGTGGGAGAGTAGTAGTTTTCAAGGTACTTATTAGAAATGGAAACTAGGCACCAAAATGCCTGTATAGCTGGCATATGCATCAGGAGGAAAGCTGCCACGGGTGCCTGGGCCTGGCAATATCCAATGTCCGGAAAATGAACTGTGTATGCTTTCAGTACATTGAACAGTTCTTGTTGTCTGAAATAATGATCTCGAGTTATGAACGAGAACCTATTATAATTAAAAATATTAACAAATCTGAACCCAGAATGGGCATACTCTTATATCCACCAATATGGTGCGGTTAAGAAATTATATACACAAAGACATTGTTGTAAATTATCCCCTGAAACAAAATAACACCGGCTGCCGCTGGTCTTCCTCAATCGACTGTGACTTGGCAAAGGTCACGCTCTACTCGACTTGCGCTTCTCGATCGACCTAGATGTCGCCTCGCTTCAAGAGGCTTCCAGAGACTTCTCTATCGCCTTCCAGATACTTCCAACAAGCAGATGAGGCAAGTCTAGTGGAAAGTAAGGTACGAAGTGATCTAATAAGGTGACAGAGATTTGAGTATCAGTCTGAAGTTTCATTCAAAGTGTTTGTATTGTAATGTCAGTGTGGCAGTGAAATAAAGTTGAGTTTAATTGTACAGTTTAGTAGTAGAATTAGTATTTATTTATTTAGGTTACCCTAATTTACAAACGTTCAATAAAAACATAATACATAATGTGAGAGTAAGTAAAAAGTAGATAATAATAAATTAATAAAAATAATATATAGTTCTTTTAAAAAGTCAATATGATAAAACCAATGATTAATGAAAATTGAATAATTAAAAATGAAAAGTATATAGATGTCATGAAAAATTAATAATTAAATTAAACTAATAAGTGTAGATACAGATGCACTCATACGCATATATTAAAATTTATTATCTTTGATATGCTGCAATAACGCTTTTTTGAAACTGTGAATACTTTTGTTTTTCTCAAATAACCAGCAGTTTGTTAGTCAATACCCCACAGTTATAACGTGTTATAAACATCTGTAAAATGAATTTTACAGATGTTTATAACATCTCTTTAATTTATAATAGTTTCTATTGAGAATGTGATATTTTTGTTGTTCCATTTGGACGCTTCAAGTATATAATTCGTAACAAACTACTTTTTATGCAAGTCGAACTACAATCTAATTTCAACCCATAAGTGAAATACTGTGTTTCAACTCTCTGCACACTGCCAATTCTATTAGAATTCTATAGTATATCTTTTTTTATTATTATTATATGAATGTATCACTGTATAATATACTACTCTATTACTCTGCTGATTTTAACGATTAATAAATAATATTATGTTGAAGTTATGCGCCACCTTAGAAAAAATATAAAATTTTCTGTTAGCCTACAAACTTTTCAGCCCAACTGTTATGTATTATGATAATAATATAATAATAATATATATATTTTCATAAACATGATTGTGTAGTACAATAAAAGTATAAATAAATAAATGAATAAATATATGGTAAATATAACAGTTAACCCACGAAAGGATATATCCTTGTACGTGGGGTTATAAGAGAAACAATAACCTTTTTATATAGATATCATAGAGTATATATACATATACACAGACATATATACAGACGAATACACATATACACACATATATACACACATATACAGACACAAAAATATACATATGTACACATATATGTACGCATATATATACACATATATAATATACAATAATAATTTGCAGGTAAACAGTAAAACAATACTATATTAACAATTTGAAATTGAAAAAATATGGAACTAGGTATAGTAATTATTTTTCCTATCTATCCATTTGTGTATTTCCATTCTTGGCATAGAATGAAGCCATTTTTTTTTAGAATTTTCTTGAATACACCGAGTGAATGGATTTGAGTAAGGTTTGTTGGTATTTTTAAGAATATGATGGGTCCTAGGTACGTGAAGTGTCTCTGCGATAATGTTTTCTCAACTTTTGGTAAAGCAGTTGTTTTCGCTTTATTTATCGTGTTGTATACTTGATCTATTCGCTTAAAATCAGTTTTATTTTTATAAAAATGCAATATTATACTTTGGAAGTATAGTTGCCGTGCATCTAGCGCTTTGCTTTCTTTATATAAAAGTTCTGAAGGGTAATTGAAATTTTTATTGTGGATTATTTTTAAGATCGGCTTTTGGGTAACTTCTAGGTTTTTGAGGAAGTTGTTGGTTACTCCACCCCATGCTAGAATGCCATAACTTATATGTGGTCTAACAAGAGAGTTATACAGAATTTCCATTTCCTTTGGATCAAACACCTGTTTCAAAAACTTGAACATGGGAATCAATGATATTATTTTTTTTACAATATGTTCAATGTGGTGATTCCATTTCAATTTGCTGTCTATGAGTATGCCAATATATTTTATTTCATCTTTGGATTTTACTTCTATTTCCATATCACCCGTATTAAGTTTCAAAGTTTTGTACATCGGCATGTTTTTGGAATATTGTGCGAAAGGTATAAAAAAAGTCTTATCTGAATTTATCGTGAGAGTTTTACTGACAAACCATTCGATAATATTTGGGAAGTCATTTTCGACGATGGTTTTCAATTCAGCCCATGTGTTCGAATGATAAATAACTACCGTGTCGTCAGCAAAACTCACTATGTCACCAGATATATCAAGATTAAAAAGGTCATTTAGATATATATTGAAAAGGAGCGGACCGAGGACTGTTCCTTGTGGTACCCCGTATTCCATTGTTTTGCTTGAGCTCATTTCCTCTCCAACCATGACTTTATATTGTCTATTTTTCAGGTAGTTTTCAAAGAGTTCATACGCGATTCCACGAAATCCAATTTTTTCTAGACATTTCAAAAGTTTCTCGTGACAGACAGTATCAAATGCCTTAGCTAGATGACGAAAATGCATAGGGAAGGTCTAGTTTTATCTAAATTTTTGTAATAATATACTTTATTGTCATTAAGAATAAATATTGTGGACAAAGCTTGTGAAAAGTACTTACAAATGTAAGTATAGAAATATAAAATGTGAATATAAAAACACGTATAACAAAATAAAGTTAGACTATATACTATACTTCAACATCGAAATTTTGTCTCAACATGATGATACATGGATTGCGATAAAACTTTTTTTACTTTTTTCTCTGTTTCGGATCTCAGGTGTTATAATCTTTAGGATCAATAATTACATTTGTACTGCTTTCATTTGCCGGAACAATTCAAAGAAATTATTGCTAATTTGTAATATCCAAGGCATAATTGTTTAGTCTCTCTAATGGAGTTTTGTTGTGGATTCTAAATTTACTCGATAACTCAGATGAAAGTTTCTGGGTAATTCCCTCAACAGCCGTAATGATGGAGTGAAACCCCATAAATGCCAGGAATGGCTTGTGTATCTCCCCAAATGAAATTCATATCATAAATACACTTTTACTGGAAAATATTGAAAAATTTTAGGAATTCAATAGTCATACAAAATAAAATACAATTACAAGTAGTTTTCAACTGCACTGCAAAATCTTCTAAAATATTAACACAGTTTTTCTTACCCAGGCTTATCCTCTGAACTGAACATTTCGTGTAACGGAAACTGACGGTGAATGTCCTTTTTTATTTCTTCAATACATTTTGGATCTGCCACGGCTCTAAGGCAATCATCATACTTATTTGGTTGCTTATCCATCAATAATTTTCCACCACAAAGATACAGCCAAGCTTTTGGTCTCATTGACATCGGGATGCCTTAAATAAATAAGATATATTGATATTTTTTATTTTTCTATGTTGGTACACTCGTCTCAAACATATGTTCACAGTTTCAGTTGTTTTGCATGTATAGTTTGTTGTTGAGAGAGATGTATAATGGAATTAAATGCTCAAAAACACTTTAAATGTTGACAGTGGCATACGGTGATTGTATTCTTGAGTCAGAAAAATGTTTACAAATAGTTCAAGCTTTTTACAGAAGGTCGAGAAGATGTGAATGAAATGTTGAGAATGTGAAAAAATTGGTTATGGAGAGTCGTCGAATCACTATTGGAGAAGTTGCTGAGGACATGGAACGCGTGGCAGCGAAGTTCGTTCCAAAATTGTTGAATTTTGACCAAAAAAACCGTCGCATGCAAGGCCGTAAGCAGAAAACAATTTCGGGGGGGGGTTTGGTTTGGTGGAACAGTAGAAAAACATGAAATATAAAAATAACGAAAGAAAGAAAATTGTGTTACATGATCATATATATTTATTAGAAAACCATTACAGAAATATTAACGTCTTTTTACAAAATCAAATGTAGTTTTATAGCTTTCTTTGCAGCAAACAAATCAATTACCTCCTCTGTGTCGATGTCAATTCTACGGTGGACTGACATTAACGCCTAACCGTTTAGTCGTTACTGGCTTGTGAAGTTTCTTAAATAAATTTTGAGGCGTTTCAGAGAAGAGAAAGTCTTTTCAGGGGTACATGTGGAAAAAGGTAGTGTCGCCAAGATCTTTGAAAGTTTGTACGCACATTGCCATAAGGTTTCCATTGTGTTTCAGGGAAGTTTTTTTCAATTTTCTCTTTCAAGTACTTGGTTCGTTTCACCAAGGACTTGATAAAATTTCCAACGGATTTCATAATTCCAATAGTATATGTAACTGTAGGTTACTAGTAGACATCTCCTTTATATCGGCAGGTGTAGGCCAAGACTCGCCGAACACACACTCTCTTATTGATAATGACTCCAGACACTCACATAGGACATGCCTGACAGTTTCATCTTCCTGTTCACACATCCTGCATAGAGGTGTGTCCACTATCCCCATATTATGGAGGTGTTTTCTTAGTTGACAGTGGCCAGTCAGAAATCCTACTAGCGTAGATTTTTCCTGGACGCTTACCAGGGACGCCCAGGGTGATCCTGGCAGGAGGCGGCAATGCAATCACCTCAACTCCTGTTGTGCCCTTTAATCCACTTCAGGATAATGTTATTATCCTGCTATCAGTGCAGATTGTTATGTTTTTGCCAGAAATTCCTTTCCTGGTTATTTTTTGTGGCGAGTTCTGTTTGAACCATGCTGGAATTCTTCCCATTCTCCACTCATTCCTTAGGCTTAGTGATCTGGAGTACACTCTACATCCTGAGCCTCCTTTGGTTTTTGAGCCGTATGTATATATGAGTATTGCATTTGTAGCATCTAACTCTGTGCTCTGTTTTATTTGTATTTTGCAGGGTTTATTAAACACAAACCTGGGTTCAATTGCATCACTGGTTGCCTGCAGCAGAGGTTGCACAGTGTGCGCCATAAGCTCTGCCTCAATTGACCCTCTCCTACTTCGAGGTTTATACCAGCCGTGTGCAATCGTAACATGGCCATTGACGCAACCTCCTTAACGTACAGGTCAAGAGGCGTCAGACCAGTAATTAATTCCATTGCCGCGGTTGGTGTTATTCTCATGATTCCTGTGATGTTCAAACAAGCCAATTGTTGTATTTGATATAATTTTTGGATGGCCGTTGCTTGTTGAACTTTCGGGGGGGGGGGGGGGTCAATCCCCCTTGATCCCTCCCCTGGCTACGGCCTTGGTCGCATGTGCATCACTTAGGAATTGTTGATTGTCAACGATGATCCAGATTTGCTTAAAACGGTCATAACTGGTGACTAATCATGAGTATATGATTGCAACAATATCTTGAAGTTATACGCCCCTTGTGAGAAGTAATACATAGAAAACATCTGGTTTTGTGAAAAAAAATTCATGGTTTTTGCATCACGATAATGAATCTGATCACTAGTAATTTTTTGCCAAAAACACCATAATCATGCCTCAGCCACCGTATTCACCAGATTTGCCCCCTGCGACTTTTTTCTATTCCCAAGATTGAACAGATTTCGTATACACCAATATATCATAAAAAATGTATATGATAAGTCAAAATAAACATATATGTGAAATGAGTAAAAGTACATATGAGTAAGAAGTAACAACAATTTTTTTATAAGCAAACTATATCAGTTCAGCAAAGAATCATCCTAATTACATAAATGTATTCCAGATTCAGTTAGAATTATATATGTCTGGCAAAAATTATCTCAATTGTTAAAATGATTCATACATTAGTAGTTGATAAATTGGGGTAATTAAGATTGCCACATGCATATTATATATTTTAAATAATGACAGTGGGAAATTTAGATTGGTGTTACTGAAACATCTGTTATTGATCAGAAACCATTGTGTGATGAAATTGGCAGAGCACCTAAGTAAATCAATTGTGAAGGGTTAATTTGTATAAAATTAATTCAAACAAATGAGCCGAATAAATATTTTTTTGAGCTAGGTTTTTTGGCCCAATACAAATAAAAGTATTAAAGTGCTATTTAGCAGACGATGCAATGTAATGGATTGAAAGTAAATTATAGGAATCAGTTTCAAAATAGTAAGATGTAGGTAGATCAAAAAATAATCACAAGATATAACAATATGAACGTATCTAATTTTTGCAGGCAAGTAACACTAACACCCCAAGCTGAAAATATTAAATAGCTAGGTCAAGAATATGGTTTCTGAAGCAGGCAAATGATATATTAGATATTTGAAGGTTATTCAAAGAGTTAGCTAATTGGAGAGTTCTGGGGATAATGCTTTTGTATGAGTAATTGAACCTATGGAAAGGTTTGCACCTGCCTATAAGAAATATAGTTGTAAACAAATATTTGTATGAGATGAAATTTGAATTGGAATTTCACAAAGTATCTGGTTCTATTTATAAGCTCATAAAATTTGAAGATAATAATAATTTTCTGTAATTCCTTCTTGAATTTAATTCTCAGCAAAAATAGTGTGTACCTTTTCGACACCTCTCCTTGATCTTTCTGTAATTTCTGTCCATATAAAAATTCCATTGCGAAAGCATTTTCAGCCATTTTCGTTCTCGTCTGAGTACCGTTTCTGGAGGAGGTCCTTGTCTTGGTTCTGGAGAATACTGAGTGCCCCCTAAAAATCCATGGCGATCCGGTACAGTAGATATAACACTGCCATCAAGAAGTGTTGATGCTTCAGAGCACACAGATACTGTGTCTGTGATTTCAGAAGTCATTTTATGTGTTCATTGGTTTAGGTGAACAGAAGCATGATGAATTCTGAAAAAATATTCATATAGGAACTTAATTTTTGGATGTAAAATATTTTATTTTCAATACCACACTTCAACATTACTGAAGCTCCAATCCCTATCCGGATGCAGAGGGTATGAAAAAGTGATTTAATTCATAATCATGGTTAATTTTTCCAATTTTTGACCAAAAAATGTATACTTCAATAACAAATTATGAAATTGAAATTTCAGGCTGAGAACTGACAAGCCTGCCTGCAACCATGCCTGCATCACAGGTGGTGACGAAAAGAATTACAACAAGGTATTTCTGTGCAAAACTAAAAACTTCCACTAATAAAAAGCTAGCTTAGAGTTAGCTAGGAATATGGAGCCTGATAGAAACTGTCAAAATAAAAAATGTTATCACCAAGAAAATTAAAAACTTATCACCTATAAGACATTCTCAGAGAAGGGGTGAGTTACTCTCTTGCATGTTTAATACTAGATAGCTGCAAGTTTTTGTATCTAGAATTAGACTACTATATGAAAACGAAATTTTCATCAAATTGATGGAAGTAAAAAGAGTAGGTTTTTAATAAAAAACCTACTCTTTTTACTTATGCGTTGAACGTTGCCTTGAATTCACATTTGAGTAAATCATTGAAAACCTCAATTCAGTAAGTACTTGTTTGGCTTAAAAGGGGAAATATCTTTGATTATACTGGAATTTCCCATTTTTGTGAATACTCCAGAAAAACGAGTAGATAAATACTTACCGACTAATACCTCTTGAAGAGAATTAGGCAACTTGTCATAACGCAGAGTGGGCCAATAAACAGGATATTTTGTATATTTGTTTGTGCTAAAAATAGAGATGTTTACCTATAGATGTTTTCAGCTGTATCAATTCATAAAATGTAAATTCTGATATTTCACTGCAGTCACATCTACATGTAGATAAACAATTTTGATTAGATACAACTTTTGAAGCTGTTATCTGACATGAAAGAAATCCAAATTAATTTTTAATAAAAATGTAGGCGAGGCAAACCTTGTTGACAAAAAGTGACATACATCATGACACATTGACACATGACTGATGACTGTTCACTGTCAGTCACTGGTCATACTACGGGTAGTTGGTAATTCCCATGAAAAGTTTTTAGCTATCTCTAGGTGTGATTTTTTTCGAACTAATCTTATTCCTACCTCTCTGTATGCTCGTTTAAAATGCATCGAGCAAAGATGACGAATAATTTTTGATGGAAATGACTTAATCTGGCTGTCAACAAAACACAGCTTCTGTTCAATCAAACAAGTACGATCATTTCACGCTATTCTCATTCCAGATCTACCATTTCCAATAAAAAATATTCGCCTTTCGTTCTGTCTACTCTACGAAAATATAGTTGTGTTTTGTTGGCACTTAGCTATCTCTACTCTTTGTATTTTATGAATGGACTGACCCGTTACTTATAACACTATTCATGACAATAATTTAACAATTTTCATAAAAATTTTATTAATTCTAGATGCGTTTCTCGAACAGAGAGAGTGAATAACTTTAGCGAGTTTGGACCACTCTGGAAGAATTGTGCTAACAAAACAGACCTATATTATTAGATACCACACACTAAAACTTAAATACCTACGTTCAATATCAGACGAAAGGTGCATCACAGACTCAGAAAATGCTGAAATCATTGAAAATTCAAACAATGGGTAGTTTTCTTTGTATTTCAAACCACGCATTATATCAAACGGATTCAAATTCCCCTCGCAACCAGAAATCCCTCTCTTTAACTGTCCCTGCTCATATATCTTTTCAAATACACAATTAATTATGAAGAGTATTTGCATATACAAATGCCCATTGATTATGATAATTAACAGGAATGTAGGCACGTTATCGATCTGTAGTTTCCTGTAAAATATTTTAAATCCCCTTGATAGATAGAATTGGACCTTCTAGCGTGAACTCTATTAATAACACTTTTCCTACACCAGAACAAAATACTGAAACTAGGAATATCTTGCAGCTCTTGAGATTCTGCTTGGCCTTTCACCACTACATGTCTATATTTAAAAAGAAGCCCGAATGGTGACACGAGGGTGATGCAGGGGCCAACATCAGTCAGTTGCACGGGAAAGAAACCGTGAAATTGTACAACAAACTGAAGACATATCCAATACTGAAAATGCTAGTGGACAATGAGGTCTCGTAGTATAATTTTTATAAAAGCTTCAGGACCATCACACCAAGCAGATGTGATCGCAAAAAAGACCTAACTGTTAAAACGGAAGACACTTGATATACGAACGGCTCAAAAACCCAAAAAGAAGTAGGAGCATATATGGAGGTAGAGCGAAGAGGAGGATCGTACACAGCGTCAGGCAGAACGCAAAGGTGTTTTAGGCAGAAGTTGCCGCTATCGAAGACTGCTTAGGGGAATTGCTCAGACAGAAGGTTGAAAATAAAACCATTGCAATTTTTTTCGATAGCCAGATGGAAATTGAGGCGCTCATCTCCTACCCAGTATTTTACGAATTCCAGAGAGCTGTCTTAGTGCACTCAGGTTCCCACAATAGGGTAACCTTAGTCAGGATACCCGCGGACGCGAAGGACACAAGGGCTATAAGGAACTCGATACTTTAATCCACGAAGGTGCTTCCGAAGCCAGATAGATCCTAAACTTTCTGTATGATGTAAGATGAAGACATCTATTAAATTGAGGATGAAATCCAAATCGCTAAATTGGTGACAAGCTTTCAGAATAAGGCAAATGAAAAAGTTCATAAAGGAACCATCGCTCGAATTTACAGAAAACCTGCTGAACCACAGCCGCAAGTGGTAGGTCTACTAACAGAAAATTGTCGGCTCATTGAACATATGAGCATTATGGGCGTGGGGAAAGACGCTCCATGCAGGTTCTGCCGGGAGGACGAAGAAACCCCCGCCCCTACACGTACTAAGTGAATGCGGAGCATTAGCACGGCTAAGGCATGGGAGATGCGGGAATGATAAATCAGACACCATATGAAGGAACCAATATCAAAACTTCGCAGTCACATCAAAGAGATCAAGCTATATGAACAGCTCTGATAACCAAGGAGCATCACAACATATCTGCAAAGGTCGCAGTGAAACAGGCCGCATGCCAGCTCCTCTCTCAATCGTATCTAACCCTAATGACAAATAAACAGAGGAACCAATTCAGTAAAAATATATGTGCTCTAAATTTAGATATATTTGAACCAAGTGAAATAATTAAAATTTGAAAAGCAGTCATTTTTTATGTAAATTCACGGTTGGCAATAGTTGAAAACTGTCTAATAAAAAAAAATGGTGGTAGTAAAAATTGAGATATCCTTTCGACGTGCACAATCCCTCTTTGATTGCTTCAATCGAAAGAAACGTGCTAATGTTTCTAATGGACCAAAAGATGATTCCATGAGATCAATCGCTGGATTCGACTATGAATTCAAGAACTCGCCTAAACAGTAAATATGATTATTATGAAAAAGTGCCAAAGCACAGTGAGTTATTTAGTCGTATTCTCTGTGAAATTTTTTTGTATCGACGATTTATTCCGGACTGCTATAACAAAGAATAGAAATTTTGTATTATATCAAGAATCAGTATTGATAGTTGAAAATTAACTAATTATATAGTTTAAACCGTAATTCGATGCCTTGAATGTATTTCCAACTTCTATAAATTCTTTGCCGAAACAATGCATATAGGTACACTAATAATTGAAAAATCAACACAATCATGAAGTCAAAAAAATATAGAAATACTCGAACAAATAAATCAAAATCCCAAAATGTTTAATATGCAATTATGCACCTCGTAAAACATCGTTTCGTCGAATCTGACGTTCAAGTGTATGAGTGACATACGTCGCCAAAACGTGGATCTCTCCACCCTTTTTTAGTTGTTGAAGTCACTGTTCTCTCTTCAATGGCTAGTCCATATTATGATGTTACTGATGTCAAATGAAACAAATTTCAGTAAAATCACCGTATAGAAGTGTTTACTTCAGTGTTGCCAATGAGGGGATAATTGTCCGATTTGCGGATAATTTCGAGTACTTGGGGATCCTGAAATTTTGCGGATAATTTTCGGACATTTTCGTAGTCGCGGAACTAATCCTGAACGCATTCAGAGCAACTTCACATGCGCGCATGAGCTCTTTTAAATTTGTCTAGCGCGCCGAGGAGCACCGTGAAAATTACTAAATGTTCTGTGTTTTGACTGTTTTGTGATCTAACCTAACTCATCTCACTCCAACTAGTCCAACTGTCAACTGTCGATCTGTAAAATAAATACCGGAAAGGCGGGAAAATATGTTGTCTACTTTTAAATAAATTGAAGTAAGTTAATTTATTGTGAATTTTGGATTAATCTTAATAAAATCGAACTCCTAGTTCCTTATAGATTGAATTGTTTCAAAGGAGCTCGTTATAGGTGAATATCACTGAAACTGTGTTTGATTGAAGTCAAAATATAATGGATAGGTGGCTGCATAAGGTAGATTTTACTTTGCAAATTAATTTTAAAAATATCCAGCCTTTTTGTTTTTGCATATTTCAGTCTGATTCGAAGAAATATAATGATCTAGACCAAATACAAACAATCACTTCTCAAGAAGATCCTGATGGTGATGGTAATAGACAAGAGATGAATGTAAGAAGGTAAAGGCTATAAAAAGTTTTAAACGTATTAAACTGAAATGTTTTAGACTAAGAACAAGAACACATCATCTGCATCATCATCTTACGACTCCGATTCAGAGTTTATAATATTAACTATTACATATTTTAAGTTGAAGATTGACAAAAAAGTTTTTGTTTTGTCCTGTTGTAAGTAAATTTGTTACTATCTGCGTTAAAATGTATCTATTTTGAGTTTAAGACTGGCTGAATTTTTGTTTTTATTTCTTAGTTAAGAAATATGTTTTCGTTTGCTAAAACCAAAGTGATATTAAAAGATTTATTTCGAGTTGAAACTTATAAAGAAGTTTTTATTTACGTATTTCGTACACTTTTATTTTCATGAATATACGGTTCTTTCGATTGCATCGAAGTGTACTAAGTGTAGCACTTTCCTACACGTGGTGTAAATTACACTCGATTGTGGTATTCGTATGCTGATTGGATTCAACGATTATGCACTAGAAAGGATGGTCCATTTTTCTATGATGGCACTAGAAAAGCATTGAACGGAAAGTCAAATTATTCACCAAATACAGGCACGACAAAAAATTTCACCAACAGGAAGAAAAACCACTGTCAAAAAGTATAGACAGGCCTGGTGACAGGTTACAGTGGTGATGTCAAATGATCGCTAAATTTGTCCAATATACCATGAGCCATCCTTTGTTGTATCTGCACTAATCTGCAGTTGATTCAAAATCTGGTGTGAATTACACTACACCTCACCACAGAACACCTCAGGTTACCACACTACACCTTGAAGCAATCAAAAGAACCTATAGATAGGCACAATTTTCGAAATTGGCGCGTTTTATTTGGGAAAAGTTGAAGGGGATATTTGCGGATAATGTCATTCTACTAGGGGGAGAATTGCGGATAATTTCATGATACTAGTGGGATAATTTTTATATTTGACATTGGTAACACTGGTTTACTTCTATACGCTGGTAATGTCTTATTATTCTTATGGTAATATCATAGAGTATAATATCTATTCCTGTCAACATGGTTATGTTTTTTAATTTGCCTGAAATTTTATTATGACAAAAAATTGTACAAAAACTAGTATACTATTTGAAAAAATGATAACGAAGAGCTCAAGGTTCAGTTTGAATATTTTCACAGATTCATTTATTTTACATTTTGTACCTCGTAATTCTGTATTGAAATAATTCCTCAGAAGAGAGAATATCTTCCTAGAAAAACGTTACTAAGATGGCTATGCTACCTCCCGACCCTGTTCATCGTTTCAAGGAAGATATGGGATATATCCATTGCCTCTGCTTTTGGACAAGGGGAAATAATGATTATGTTTCCCACATATTGGCAGCAACAGAAAAAGGAATTGTTTATTTTTGGGATCTAGAGGTGAGTTTCAACCCAGGAACTTATGTTGATTTAGAAACTATAACATATAGATATACCGATATCCAAAAAATCTATCAAAAAGTAATTTCTTCTTCATAGTCATTTATGTCAGGTAGTGGTTCCTCTCATAAGAGTGCCAGTGGAATATCGCAACATTTTGGAATTTGATAATAAATATAATTATTGACTTCACTTTGTAATAGAGTACATAACAAAACCTTTGATCTTTATTCAAAATAACATAGTTTCGAAAAAGTGAATTCAAAATAAATTGAAAGGGGGATAATTTTTTACGAATTTTTTTTTGACTTTTTATTTCTCATGTTTATACAAAAAATGCGGGAAACTTTTGAAGGAAGGCAGAAAAGGATTAAGTTCAAAATAAACTTTTCATAAAGATGTGTAGATCATTCATAGAAGGTTCTTCCAGATATGCACTGGGAAAAAACCCCTTCGAAAAAATTACTTTCTCATGAACATTGAATTACATGAGAGAAGAAAAAAAACGTGTAATTTAATGTTCAAGTGAAAGTAGTTATTTCAAACAGGCTTTTTCTTCCCGTTCATTTTGAACTTGATTTCTTTTTTCACAAGTATCCCACATTTTTTTGTAAAAATATAGAGAAGTGGAAGGCTCAAAAGCTTGTTTTCTAAATTCAGTATCTACTAAGGAAATTGGTTATTTGATTCAACATTCCCAATAATTATCATTTTCTTTCATTTCATTAAATATTCCACTTTATTTCTATTAGCATTTTTCATATGTTGTCATCTTGAAGATTTTTGGTATATGTCTCTCTTAATTGAAATAAACTTTGCTACATTTGACGGGAAGCCAGAAGATTGGCCACCATTTTAATGCCATTTCCAAAAAGTATCTTCAATGTATTATTACATGCCAAAAGAAGCAATGATAAAATTACACCAGTGCCTTAGAAGAGAAGCGTTAGCCGTTAATGGATTGATAATCAGTCCTGAAAATCTAGAGCAAGTTATAAAAATTCTAGAAATGAGGTTTGGCATTCCTAACAAAATTATTGATATAATTTTACATTAATTGAAAGTCTTCAACACTATTTGTGAAAACAATATGGACACCCTAATTCGGTTTGATAGTTATTTAACCTCATTAGTAACTATAGTAGTCACTTCAATATAACGCACATCTGTATAAATTACCCAATATGTTGAACTTTGTTCGGAGAAGTTTGAAAAAAAAATAATGTCAATAATGTAACTTGGAATAAGATGGAATCTGATGATATAGAAACTAGGTGGAAAATCGTGAAATGAACAAATTATGTTTCTCATATCTTCAGAATAATCATCAGATGACATGTTGTATCATCTAAAAAGTCCTCCCCCCACCCTTAACTTTTGAACGTTTACAAGCTATCAAGGTCGGGTAAAATTCAGGTAAAATGGTACTACTTTTTGGCATAAAAATGAGTGTGGTCACGTGGCCTTATGTCAATAGGGCGCCATTGCCCTATGCATGCGTCGTGGTAATTACACCTAGCTTCAGCGTAAATTGAAATTGCTTCGGTTTTTTCTTCCAAAGGACGGGGACAAGGCATTTGAAAATTATAAAGAAATGCTGAAACATATGAAAACTGTCAAAACTATTGATATGATTAACGTCAATATTAGACTGGCATTGAAATGAAATGTTATTTGGAGTCTCCAACAAAATAATAATAATAATAATAATAATAATCTTTATTTGAAATAGGTAATCCTAATCTACATTCACAAAGTATAATCTTATATATAGTAATTAGCAGCTCCTTCGATAGTAGTAATATATTTGTTTTGTTTTAAATTTAAACGTACACACTAAGTATTTACATTTCGAGTTATATTTTTCATTGTTTTGCTAAAAGAAAACCATTCAAGTATAGCCAAATACCATAATAATCATATACAAACATACATATGAAACCAATAAGTTATGCTATCCCACTACCCACTATACACTCATATCCCATAAGAAGATACATATATTAATACTTGTATTGATACTAAAAATTATTAATCCTGATAGATATACAATACAACGATTTTACTTTTGCCGTAAATGGTTTATCATTTTTATTTTAAACTGTTGCAGAGTTTCTGATTTCTTTATATCATCTGGCAAACTGTTGTAAGCAATGAATCCCTTGAACACCAAAGTTTTAATATTGTAAGCTTTTGTTTGCCTAGTCACATGTAAGTTATGTTTACTTCTCGTATCATGCTGGTGAACTTGCGTATTTATAGTTATATATTTGTGAAAATATGATGGAAGAAGATTATGCAACATTTTGAAGATATAACTCATAGTTAAATAAATAAGTCTATTTTCTATTGACAGCCATTGTAATGTTCCCAACATCAATGATATTGGTGTATATCTGTTACATCTCAAAGTGATTCTCATTGCACGATTTTGAAGTTTTTGTAGTGATCTCATTTTATTGAGGTCAAAACCATACAATAAGGTCGGGCAATATTCGAAGTGAGGTTTGATAATTGTATTATATACGGTAATTCTTGAGCTCATACTCAAATGCTGAGATACCCTCGAAAAAAAATATAGTTTTTTGAGTATTTTTTTCTGAATATAATTGAAATGACCATTCAATGTTAAGTGGTTGTCAAGCATAAACCCTAAATATTTAAACTCTTGAACTAATTCAATTGTATTATTTTCTATTTTGATGTGAATTTCATTTATATCAAATTGTCTGTATTTAAATGGTGTGGCAATTATCATCCCCTTTGTTTTGTCTACATTCAGTTTCAATTTATTCATTTTGAGGTATTCTGTTATTCTATTTAAAGAATTATTCATCTTTTGTACGGCATTATTCAAATCTCTATCAGTTACTGATATTAACGTGTCATCTGCGAACAAGTGTATATAGTCACATTCATTGTAATGCTTTATGTCATTTATGTATAGAAGAAACAATAGCGGACCCAAAATGCTTCATGTTGCACTTCCAATGGAGCTGACAATGAATTACCAACTTTTGTTTGTTGTTGTCTACCTGTTAAATAGTTGTTAATCCATTCAAGTACTTTTCCCCTTATGCCGTAGAGTTTCAGTTTTTTTAGGAGTATATTATGGTTAATGGTTTCAAATGCTCGCCTCAAATCCAAAAACACAACCACAGTGAACATATTTTTACTCATACTACTTTTCCATTCATTAACAGTTAACTGAATGGCTGACTCACATGAATGATTGGATCTAAAACCAGATTGATTCATAAAAAGTATACTCTTTTCATTACAATATTGCAACAGTTGTTTATAAACTACTAGCTCTAACAGTTTTTCAGCACAAGGTAAAGTGTTGATAGGGCGGAATTCACTACATTTATTTGTATTAGTCACTTTTTCAGTTGGAGTAACAGTACTAATCTTCAATTCTGTAGGAACCATACCTTTTTCTAATGATGTATTTATAAAATAACACCATACATGACCAATTACCTGAAAACTGTTTTTTATAATTTTACTATACATTTCATCAATAGGTGAACCTTTATTAGCATCAATTTCCGATATTACTATTTTCAGCTGTTTTAGGTCTATTAGTTCGAAGGCACTAAAACTATCTTCATAATTTTCAATATAGCAAACTAACTCACACTCTTCAATACTTTGGATAATATCGTTGATACTACTTAGAAAGTATTTATTAAAACAATCTGCTATGTCATTACTGTCTTTTATCAATATATTTCGTCCATTCCGTTCAAAGTATACACCATTAAAATAGTAATTGTTTTTTTTTCGGATTAATTAAGTTTTTCAACGTTTTCCACCTTAAACGTGGATTATGTACATTTCTATCAATTTGGTTGAAGTAAAAGTGATCTTTCTTTTTTTTAATGATATTTACAACAGCATTTCGTTTAAGCTTAAAATTTTCCCAATTCACATCACTTGAATTCAGTTTAAAACACTTATATGCCATGTCTCTATCTCTACTTAGTTTTCTGACTTCGTTGTCGTACCAGGGTAATTCATTTTCATAATGAGTAATTGTTTTTAAGGGAGCTATCTCATTTACAACTTGGTTGAAGTGTTCTTTTATATTAATGAAAATATCATCTATATTGGTACTATTTAGCAGAAAAGTGCAGTTAATCAAGTTTAAATTGATATCATCGAGATTTTTATCAGTTAATCGTCTTACAGTTTTCATACATTTGTTGCTAAAATTAATTTTTTCAGAATAGAAACATTTGATTGATATTACAGCATGATCAGTAATTTTTGGTTCGTCTAGTACATTCACTTGACTATTTTCGAAATTCGTTAGTACATAATCAATTAGTGTTTTACTTGTATTCGTCACTCTGGTGAACGTTTTTACCTCTTGAGTTATGCCGTATGTATTAAATATATCCTTGATTTTGTTTGTATAAAAGTCACCTGAAAAGAAATTCAAATTAAAGTCTCCAACCAAGATTGTACGACAGTTGTTACAGAATATTTCTTCACATATATTTTCCAAATGCTCCAAAAAAGTTGCATGACTTTCGTTTGGAGAATGATACAAACAACCAATTACCCATTTTGTACCAGCATATGTGGATGTGATAAATTTACACCAGTAATTACGGTTATGGACAAATGTTTTATATACTGTATATTGAATTTCTTTTCTTACAAAGATAGTAACACCCCCTGTATGTCTAGAATCTGAGTCGCATCTGATTAAGGAGTAATTTTTTATATCTAGTTCGTGATTATTCATTTTCACTGTAGTTCTTGATTCACTGAGCAATATAAATGATGGATTGTAGTAGGATATCTCAGCTAAGAGTTGAGGTTTATGAGCTAATAAACTTTCAATATTTAAGTAAACTATATCTGAATTATATTTAAGTTTGTTATGATGACTAATATATGAGTAGTTTAGTTTTTTGAATCTTTTTTGTCATAATATTTATTTACAATTTTTGGCATTCCTCTTATATATCTTATGCATTTCGAATTATCACCAGCACTCATTATTGATTCAAGTTTTGATTTTAATTCTTTATAGTAATTTCTCTGCCTAGGCGTTTGGTCGCTAAATATTTTTACTGAAGGTACCTTTTCTGTTAATTTTCTACTATTTTTCAGTATATTTATTACCGATTCATTTGAATCCAATATAACTTTGATAGGACGGCTTTTTCTTCCATCATATTTTCCAACCCTCATAACTCTAAAATTCTCTATATTACTATCTATATTCTGTAGTAGTTGTTTAACAGTGTTTTTTTCATCCTCAAGCCTATGGATTCTGTTTTCAGCATTCGACTCATTTACATTGATGATCGTTACATTATTCGCTCTTTTTCTTCTTTCTTCCATCTCATTGATAAATTCTTCCATTTCCATTTTTTCATCTCCGTTCTTTAATTTCAATAATTCCGCTTCCATTGACACATTTTTGTTTTTCAGTTCAGTTATTTCTTGCTTCATAATATTAACTTCATTTCTGAAATCTTCTATTTGTCTGAGAAGCAGAGGTATTTTTTTAAATGTACCTCTACATTCATAGCAAAAAAAATTCAGAGATCTATTTTGCAGTATAACGGCTCGGTACTCTGAAGGACCTAGTTTTGTACAGTTTTCATTGGCGTGCATTGTTGTATGACAGCTGTCACAGGTTACCAGTTTGTCCTTCTCATGCATTTCCTCTTTACAGGTTTGACAATTTCTTCGCATCTTTAACCTTAGTAAAAACGATATTGTACACCACTGTATTCAAATTATTGCCAGAAGCCAAAGTTTTTTATCTATGTGCAATTTCGTTTTTTTGTTTTGTTTTTTTCCACACTATTTTATTCTTCTTTGTTCCCCAACTTATCTCTTATCATAAAATGGTTTTTAAGGATATCTCCACTTTTTCAACAATCCGATTTCAGTTTATTTGCACACATAGATCAAAATTTTCTTCTTATCCAATCATTGTAGGTTAATGACTGCATTCTAAATGTGGAGTTTACACTTTCCTCTACACATTGATATGAGTTTGATGTTTATACACTTTTTTTTTCCCACTAAAAACAGTTTTATTTACACATACAAATACACACGACTAGCCGACAATAATGACAATAAGTAAGGTAAAAAAAAATCCAAATTTAAAATAACAATAATATGCCCACCTGTTTTACCACAAAAAATTGTCTTTTCGACCAGAATCAGTAACGGAGTTAACATTTTGCTGCAATTAATAGTTTAAATAATTTATTTGTTAAATATTTGGAGCAAATTTCAAATGCTTGTCAGTTTGAAACGGCTCGGCCGATTTTCTCAAAAACAGCGGTGTTGGATAGAGACTCGGAAGGCTTTCAAATCCAGGAGCCTCATGACCCCTCTTTGCATTTAAAAAAGAAAGTTGGTGATGTCCTTTTGACACTAGGCCACGTGACCACAATCATTTTCATGCCAAAATGTAGTACCTTTTTACCTGAATTTTGCCAGACCTCGATAGCTTGTTCCGTTCAAAAGTTAAGGGGGGGAGGACTTCTTACGTCCTCACTGTAGAATGAATTATGTTGAACCTAACTAATCAAAGATACGTAGATATAAGAAAATAAATATTCCAAAATAAAATCTCTAAATATTCATCTCTCCCAACTATCTACATACTAGGTTCTGGTAAATGCCTGCCAAAAAACAATTACCTTCCCGGCTAATATCACGCTGAATATTGACAGCAAAGTACCAGGGACTCGATTAATTTCAACGTGACTCAATTGCGTGTATTAAACCTTCACCTAAGAGAAAGATTGTAAAGAATCTCTCCTAGACAGGATGGCACTACTCCAGTTGTAATGTCGGGCTTTGTTTGACCGAAAAGTCTGTTTTTTTAAATTCCACTAGAGATTAATTATTTCAGTTTGGATTTTTTATGTTTTGTGTTCAGTTTTCCTTGTGGTCCTAATATAGAACAACATTTTATTGTTGAATCTTGCAAAAACAAAGCAATACATTTTCTTCTTAATATTTTTTGTGTGATTTTTATACCACAAACAACAAATGAATTATAATAGTGAAAATATCTGTTTTCCTCTTATATATGAAAAATCATCATTTTCTATATAGGTATCCTTTTTTCGATTGTAGTGAAACTGTAAATAGTTTGAATTGAAGGGGTTATATTTTTTAGGAGTGATTAATTTTTGGGAAAGAACATTTTTGGCTTTCTACTACTCCATCTTGATACAAAAAAAAGAAGGATGAGGGAGTCTTCCAAAGAAAGGAAGAAAGTAACTCTATACATGGATATGTAGGTCATGAAAAGAAGTAACTCGGGAGCTCTCGTTTTTTGATAATAATAATAATAATAATAATAATAACCATTTACTGGGTTAACTAAGTTTGTTGAAAAAGTGATATAGATCCTTATAATTAACAAAGTTACAATTTGAGAAAATGAATAACAAAATTGTAAAAAAAATTTAAAAAAACTATACCAGAGAATTAAAAATGTACTGAGATGCAGTGTCAACAATATATTCCAGGGAATCGAAATTAATATCACACAAGAAACGACATTGAACTTATTAATGTATTATAGCAATTGTAGAATGGAGACCATAGAACAGAGCAATATGACCTTACGTAGGCTACATACAGAGTAAATAGAGCAGATATGTTTGAAAAAGATCTACAATTGCGAACTATAAAGCCATAAACTCTCAATGCTTTACTTAATTTGGATCTAATTTGGTTGGAAAAAGACAAATTTTGAAAATATACACCAAGATCTTTAATTGAGTTACTTCGTGATAGTGAAATGACATCTACTCGATAATTGTAGTCGATGACTGACATTTTCCTACTATAAGACACTACTTTACATTTGGATGCATTGAGATATAGTTTGTTAACTCCACACCAAGTCTGTATATTTTCTAACTGCCGTTGCAATGTACTACAGTCTTCGATAGTTTCGACAGGTAAATATATTTTTGAATCATCTGCAAAAAATAACTTATTACAATCGACATAATTACTGAGATCAGTAATGAATAATAAAAACAGAAGTGGTCCGAGATTCGACCCCTGAGGTACTCCAGATGAAGGATTGTAATAAAAAGAATCATATCCGTTATAAGATACAAACTGTTCGCGTTGAAGTAAGTAGGATTTAATGAAAAGTACTGCTGAATTATGGAAACCAAATTAGTGGAGTTTTTGTAGAAGGATCATGTGATTAAGTCGATCAAATGCTTTAGCAAAATCAGTATATATCACATCAACTTGACCACGATTATCTAAGACATCACTAACATTTTGGGTCAATACAATAATTATGATGATGTCTATTCCAGGAGATTTTTTCTATTTTTCAACTAAAAATCGTCTTCATGAGCTATATTTCATTTTTATGTGACAAACATATTGTAACTTCATTGCGTTACTGTTAAGTGTTTGTTACAGAATGTTACATAATTTCAAATTTCACGTTACCCCTGTGTCACTCTCGGATCATGAAGCTGGTGTTACACATTTTTCACTAGGATATAAAAGAAGGGAGAATGCTGAGAGGCAGAGGTATGGCAGTCTTTATACAAAACAAACTTTTTTCCAAGTTCCAGCTTAATGTCAATGGAGCTTGGTGTTTTCAATTCTGTTGAACCCCTAAGTGTATTTCATGATATTTCGACTGAGGTTTTCGTACAGTGTTTTCCCTATCCAAAAAATCAAAAGTAAATTAAAAAAGCCTTGGATAACCAAAGGAATCAGAACCTCTTCAAGTAATATGAGGGCACTGAGGATACACTACAAAAACACACTTTTGTCTATTTTCCACTATATTTATTTATTGTTGACCGGTTTCGGCTATTACACCATTTTCAAAACTAACTGATTACATTTAAATCTGAGTAATTTATACCTATGTTGCTTATTGTATCATAAATGATTTGATATACCTGATACCCGGTACCTGCGTCATATACCTGTAAAATCCATGAACATAACAAAGCTTTCAATATAATGTAGGTTTTGGGATCTGGATTATAGGTTCAGAAGAGGACTATTATTTAAATCAAGTTGTTCGTTGAGGACAATAGAATTGGGATTTTTCTTTGACCTGTTTATTTCCATAGATTCCAACATATTCATCATTTTCCCTTTTTCGCATGTGTGTAGGATCTTTAAATTATCTTTATCTATTTTATAGATCTTTTCTATTTTATTACTACATTATATTGAAAACTTTGTTATGTTCATGGATTTTACAGGTATTTGAAACGCAGGTACCGGGTATCAGGTATATCAAATCATTTATGATAGAATAAGCAATATAGGTATAAATTACTCAGATTTAAATGCAATTAGTTAGTTTTGAAAATGGTGTAATAGCCGAAACCGGTCAACAATAAAGAAATATAGTGGAAAATAGACAAAAGTGTGTTTTTGTAGTGTATCCTCAGTGAACATGAATTTCCACAAAATAAACAAGTCGTCAATCGAAGAAGTAATATGAGGGACCTACACATGATTAGGAAATACACTACAAGTGATTTCTTCCACAGCTTTTTCAATGAGTACCGAAAGATTTATAGAAGAATTATAAGATGTGCAAAAGAGAAATATTATAATGAGAGAATTTCCAAAGCGTCCAATAAACCTAAAGAGAACTGTGCTATTTTCAATGATCTGAGAGGCAAAACAAACAAGCTTCCAGTGCAAATTGACATCAACCCTGATAGCCTCAATGTGTATTACTGTACAATAGCAGAAAAACTTAAACTCAACATATTTATACAAAAAAACCCTTTAGACTACCTGAGTAACGTAATAATTTCAGAAGAATTCATTTTAGATCTTACAAATATTGAACAACTTGAGGAAACATTTAGGGAACTGAAAAATAAAAAAAAACGCATGGAATCGATGAAATATCACTAAATTTATTAGAAAAACTGCCAGATCATGCCTTTTTTGTCCTAGCAGAATCAATTGATATATCATTTTCAATTGGTGTATTTCCGGATGTACTGAAAACTGCTATAGTGATTCCGTTTCACAAGGGTTGTGATCTGATTGAGCCATCCAATTTTCCTCCTATTTCACTAATATCTACTTTGTCAAAAGTGATAGAGAAGCTTGTAAAAAAAGGTTGCTAAAATTTCTGGAGACGCACAATATACTGAGTAGCTCACACTTTGGTTTTCGAAGATCCAAAAGTAAAAATTATTATATCTTTGTCTTCCTAGAAGAGTTATATGTAAGACTCAATAAAGGTGAAGTGGCTGCGGCAGTATTCTGGGACTTTTCTAAAACCTTTGATTGCGTTGATCACAGAGTGCTGTTCAGATAGAATTCAAATGGTAAAGCTGCAGAACAAAAATTCTAGTCTTTCGAAAATCACCTGTGGAGTCCCCCAAGGATCAGTGCTCGGTCCCATTTTGTTCCTTTCTATGTGAATGACCTATCTAATATCGACATACAAGGAAAGTTTACAATGTTTGCAGACGATATAACTTTACTAAGGGCATGGAAATAATACAGACGCTCTGAGAAATATAATTGAAACTGATTTAGAGAAAGTGAAACCTCATTTTTTCATGAGATCAAAGTATCTGCATTTTTTGAAGACCCTGTATGAGGCAAATGAAAATATGACTCGGAGTGAAGATCCTCATAGTATCACTCCACTCCATTTAAAATTTGATCGTTTTAGTGCTAGAGAGTTCAAGATTATCAGCATTTATAAAAGTTCATGTTTGGTAAAAAAAATATCGAAATTAAATTATATCTTCTAAACGGTTATAGATAGGTATAGGAAAATAGTATATGAATTTGTTGTCAAAGTGATAATGAATCATAATATGATATTATATACGGGGTATTCCATTTGAAAAATCAAAGAAGCCGCTACTTTATAGTAGAAGCGACAACGCCGCTTCGTCTGAAATATTTTAGGCGTGTAGGTCATATTGATTTACGCATACTGTGAAATTTACAGGTTGATCCATTGAGTAGTTTGTCAGAAACGGCTAATTAACGCTCATCATGAAAAGCCCTGTATATGTAGAGCCAAGCGTTTGGATCACTGTAGACCACTTTTCATAAAGAGTAGAATACTAACAATCTACTGCATCTTCATTCTAGAAACAGTATGTCTAAGTTCAAATGAGAAAAAATACTTTTCCTTCCGAAAGAATGTATAACACCTGGCAAAATGCCAATATACCTCTGCCAAAGCCAACTTCAACATTAACACAAAATTCCATAATATTTGAGAGTCAGAAGATATTCAATCATCTACCATTTGAAATGAAAGGTATAATAGATACAAAAACATTCCGAAAACGTCTGAAAGAAGTATTACTCACCAAAGCATATTATAGCTTGGAAGGATATCTTGAAGACAGGTTTTGAGTACCTGAACCCTGGAGGTCGAACCGACTGATTTATTTATTTTATCTATACATGTAAATCAATTCTTAACTGCTTTGTAGAATATTATGTCCTGTTTACATGTAGCGTTAGAATCTATATTGTTCCATTGTTACTGTGAATTCTACCGTTTTTTTTAAATTTATTTAAGCTTTGTAATAAAAATTTTTTTCTTTGGCAATAAAGTACATTTTTGATTGGTTGAAATTATGCACGTTTTCAGACGAATCGACTCCAACATAAACAAAAGATGGGCAATTCCATTCAGGCTATTCATTGCGTAAACTTCAATATCATCACCCAAGATAAAGCTGGATTTGTTAATTTGTGGTCAGTTAGAGGTAGCAAATATGAAATAACGGACAGCAGAGATTGTAGTGGCGGATATTGCAAAAGTATATTGTTCGAAGGCTCTTTAATAATTGCCAAAGAAGATGGATGCATTGAAATATTGCAAGTATATAATCTCCAAAAAGTAAAGGAATTGAAACCTAATAAGGAAGGCCTGGGACATATTATGATACTAGACCAGGTTTTATTAGATAATAAAGTTATTATTATAGCTGGCTATGAAACAGGTGAGTTGACCTTTTTTTTGTTGGGTTGGGTTGTATGAATGAAGACAAGTAAAAGCTTTTACTATCATTCCGTCTCTGTCATCAGTTTTACCACATAATAATTCTGTCTCAAAAAATGTGAGCAAAAGTATTTGCTCCTGTTTTATTCATATGGATCTTTTTTTTTCCAGTTAATTATAAATCAACACTACATAAAAAATTTGACTTTAGCACCAACTAATAATCCTCGATAATGTAGATACTTATAGAAATAGATTTATTAGAAAGAGATGTCCTAATAAACAAAGATTATACAGATATATCAGTTATTAAACAAAATACAAAATGAACTAAAATATATAAGACCTATTTAGTAGAATATAGTGTGTAAAAACGTAGCAGTAGTAAATGATGCAGAGATTAATAGAGAGAATAATGAACAACTCAATTTGAATAATATTGTGCCGGTAGATATTGAATAAGGAGCGTTTGAAGAGATGGAGGATGTTACTTTATTTAATTTCATTAGGAAGCTTGTTATAGTCCAAGAGTCCAGAGTTGCACCCAGAGTTGCTCACACAAAAAAAAACCCGTGAAATATATTGAATACATATTTGGAAATTTGTAAAAAAAATTGTACCAGAATGTAAACAGACACTCGGCTACGGCTTATAATGATCGAGTTAAGCGCGACCTTGGCCAAGTCACAATCAATTGACAAAGACCAGCAGCGTCCGGCGGTATTTTTTCTCAGGAGATAATTTACATCACTACTAATAATAATTTCAAATCTGATTTATCCTTTGTAAAAATATATTAGATCATGTCAACGATCACTTTTTTCTTCTGTAGTTAGAGGGTGTTCAAAAGGTAGCTAACAATAATAGCTGTTTAGCAATATTGTTGAATTGAAGATATTATTATATCTAATATGAAATACATAATTCCTTACATGTTTTAGGTCATTTGGTGATATGGAATATGGAAACATCCGAATGTTATGGATTCTTGAAAGTACAAGAACATTTACTATCCTTAACATTTGATCCAGAAACTAGGCGAGGTATATGTGGGAATACCTCGGAAACTTTGCAAGTGTTTTCTATAAACAACGACTATAAAATGGAACTAAAAGCAGAAGTGTCGATGACAAACGATGGCTGCAACGTTCTGAAACTGCGACGGCCAGAGTCGAAAATTATGCTCGCAGGTTGTAGCGACGGTAAAATAAGGGTCTATTCTTGGAGAACACTGAGAGTACTGGCAGCTCTGTCAGGACACAATGGACCTGTTACTGATATACAATGTTCACCTTGTAAAGTCAACTTTTGGAAAGCTAAAATCTTTGCTGCTAGTGGCGCTGATGGAGTTATAAGTCTGTGGAATGTGTATAACTGAAATTTGAAATGTTTCTTTTGCTGTAGATTTTTGAACGATTGTCTTGAAGATTTTTTGATAATTCGTATATTTTATGTTCAAATGTTAATTTTAATGATATAGTAGTTGTAAACACCAAAATATCTATTTTGTGAATATTTTTATATGTTTTAATCTACTTTTTTACTGTGATATGGAATATTTAAAATAATTGATTTTGAATGAAATGAGACAATTTTAATTCCGGGTATGTGAACTACCTTGGTTTAGGGAGTGTAATTACGTTGGTGGCCTAGAAAACGGCCCAAGCGAAGCTCTCTGGCTTACAGAGGCAGGCTTGTCTGGCTATCAGTGGTGCCATCAGTACCACATCGTCAGCGGCCATGGAGATCCTTCTAGATCTACCTTCACTCCACATTTTCCTGGAGAGAGAGGCTAGATGGACTGCATTCAGACTAGTGCACATTGCCAATTGCACAAATCAATTCAATGTAGAGTACAACAGACTGTTGGTTGACATTGGAAGTCACAGCATTCTGGAAATGACCTCTGACTTAATGCCTCCAACTGTCAACTACGAACTGCCTTATAAAGTACTATTCCCGAGTAGAGAGGACTGAATCCTCCGGGAGAAGTTATCTACCTGCTTAGGAACTTATGCGACTGCATTTCAAGCGGAAATTAACGCTATTGAATTATGTGCGGAGAGATTGGATAAATCCAACCCCACTCACAAGTCAATAAAAATATTCTCGGACAGTCAAGCGGCGTTGGAAGCTCTTGGCTCCTACCGAGCCTAAATTGGTAGCAAATTGCCAAAAACGACTCTTCTCGATACGAAGACTTAACAGATTGTCTCTGATCTGGATTCCTGGCCATACTGGCCTGGAAGGCAATGAAGCTGCTGACTCTCTTGCGAAGGAGGGTGCTGCAAGCAGCTTCATTGGACCAGAACCTGTCATTGACATCGCTTTGGGCTTTGCCAAACAAACACAACACCTGGATGGCAAGAAGATTTATGGACTTCTGGCAGAATCTTCCAGGATTGGCTTACTCCAAGGCGTTTATTCACCCTTCGAAGCTCGAAAATTAGGAAAAAAAGGAAAATTAGTTGCATCATCCAAAATATTTACATACATATACACATATATAAAAAAACGATAAAATCGCGAGTCAGAACACTGAAACTAAAGCAAAACAGCAAGTGAAAAATTAGAACGATTATATATCTTATTATTCTTCTGTGAAAGAATCCTCTAAATATTCCTTATGACTGTAGTAACATTTGTCCAGTAATAAGTTTTTAACTTTAACAAATTTGCAGAATTCAATCTCTTTATAGAAAGTGGCAGTCTGTTATAAAAACTTATGGCATTACTACTACTACACTCTTATGCAAAGGGACCCTTAGAGCAGTAGCATGGCGAGTATCACGACCGTGAATGCTCAAGTTCGTCATGTACAAGTCAAGGTTCCTGTGCACAAAAATTACACATTTCATTATATATATTGCGGGTGCAGTCAACAAGCGTTCTCTTTTGAAAACGGATCTACAACTTTCTCGGTACCCCAGGTTGACTATCAATCTTATCAGTCGTTTCTGAGAGATGAAAACTCTAGAAAATTCCTTCGCACATCCCCAAGCCATTATGTTGAAACTGATGTGGGCGTATGCATTCGCAAAGTAAATATTCAGTAAACCAAACCTATCTAAACACTATTTTAACTGTTTGATCTAATAATAAGCTGAATTGAGTTTACTGCACAATTTTTGTATGTGACTTCTCCAGGTAAGATTCTCATCTAATGAAGTCGCCCCGGAGCGCCAATTAATTTTTATTGTTGTTTTTATTTTATTTTTATCGTGTGATTCCTCCTGTGGTTCAGTGCCTCACATTCGCATAAGATGTGTAGAGCTGTTTATATCCCTTCATTGCATAATCTGCAACTGAGGTCTCCGTTGTACAGTCCCATTTTATTCAGGTGTCCTCTAAGCGGACAATGACCGGTTAGTAACCCTGTAATTATTCTGAGCCGATCCCTACTATATTGAAGTAGTTCTTCGGTTCTTTTCTCGGACGGTTCCCTAATGAAGGTTCTACTGTGTTTGTTGCCAGGTACTTTTGTCCAGTACTCTGTGTGCTTCTTATTGGTCCATGTCCTAATCTGGTTTCGTACCAATGATTTTGGTACCCCCAGAGCTGGTTCAAGACCTATATATGAAGTTGATGATCCGCGTCTGGCGCATTCATCAGCTTTATCATTACCTGTGGTTCCTGAATGCCCTGGCACCCAGTACAAAGTTAATTTGTTCCTGTTTGCAGGTTCATGTCTCCTTCGCGTTTGTCAGGGTCCCTAGTGCGTTCTTGCTGTCTGTAAAAATATTGATCCGTTCATTTCTTTGAGGTCTCAATTTAATAAGCCTTGCACACTGCAAGATATCATACACTTCCGCCTGAAAGACGGATGTGTATAGTCCTAGCGGATAGCTGTAGTTTAGATTTCTATCCGCTCGGTATATTCCAGCTCCCGTTCCATGTTTGGTCTTCGAACCATCTGTATACCAGGTGTTTTTTCCAAACATATTTTCGGGATGACTAATGGTCTTCCACTCTTCACGGCTTATGATTTTGGCCGTGAAGTTTGTGTTAAAGGTGTACTTCGGTGTCATGTGGTCTGTGCACATCTTCCTCTTTGAAGATGATCACTTGGTGATCGAAACACGTGTCGAGGTGTTAAAAATAACGATTTGGTGTTGAGAAAAAACTCCAGTAATATTGATTGAATGAGAAAAATATGGTTGAATGGAATGCGGAAGAGAGCAATCAAGTTCAAGATGAACGCTTTACAATTATGTGTAGATCATGCATAGAAGTTACTTTCAGCATTAGATACACTGGAAGAAAGAGCCCTCCTGAAACAACTACTGTCATATAAACATTGTCATAAACACAAAAGAAAAAGCACTTTAGTAACAACCTTCATATGAATTATACAACACTTTATCCTATTCAGTTTGTACTCCAAACCTTCAAACGAATTGGAATCAGATGTCATTTATAGGAATGCTACACAATGTAGTATATGAGAGAGATATGATATAAAATGTCACTTAAATGGAAAACTCATCCTCAATGGTGGACTTTGAAGTTTCGGAATAAGGTCTTGTCAACTCATCAGCACTTATACTTGAAGTATTAATTTCATTCATAACATTACGACTTTATGTCAAGGATGAGAAAAATCCTTTAATAGCAGCATTATTCATTCTGTCTTTGTAATATATATCTTCTGCATTACGTATTACTCCTCTATAGATTTTTCTGTACTTATTGAAATATGTTTCAAAAGCAAAACTGTTCAAGTATTTGAATATCTTAGTTTCAACAAATACGTTATTCCCAATAATCCCCAATAAAGCTATGAAACTGCTGCTTTCTGAGTACTACATCAATTATTTAAAAAAATACATTGGCCTCCAACTTGTAAAATCGCGTAAACGTTTCGAATGGGCTTATAATGAATGTATCAGAGAACTCACAGCTCATTCTGTGAATTTAAGAACTCGACTTATTCGCTTATAAAAAAGTTGACATTAATAATGTCATCTGTCAAAACATTATTCATGTGTAATCAGTCTAATGTCAGAATCAGAATGAAAGAAAAATAATAAAATAAGGAAACTGCGTAAATGAAGTGATTAAAACTCAGTAGCAGTATTAAAATTATTTTTTATAATAAGACGACGAATAAATAAAAATAAATCAATCTATGGTGAAGGTATATCTATATGATTCATTTGTTGTTTTTTCCTTATTTGAACTGTTTTCAAACTCTCCATTATCACCTCACAGATTTTTCCTCAATTATTTGTTTTAGATGGATAAGTTTGCAATAGATTTAGATCAGGTACTCAATGATTTTGAATATAGTGAGCTAACAGATCAGTACCATTCCTCAAGAAATCAAGAAGGACATACAAGTACTTCCTCTAATAATAGTAATGGAAAACATTCTATCAACAACGTTTTTCACAGTTTGAATGAATATTTGAATACGAATATCGATGTAGCGGATGTTAGCCAAATAGAAAATACATCTAAAAAATCTACTTGTAATAATTCAATTTCTGAGCCCGATAATGTGAAAAGTATTGATGACAGTAGTGAATCAACAGTTGGTGGTTCATCAAAAAATGAAGAAATATGTAATTCAGACAGAAATGAAACTATCATCGCATCTTTCATTTTAGATGAAGTAGAAAAGTTGAAAGTTTCATCATGTGAAATAGAAAAGGAAACTGTTGATATTAGTTCTAAAATAGAGAATGACAATTATGACGACCACAAGAAAAAAGCAAATTCTGTAGAAAAAAATAACTCTGAAGATATTGTCCAATTTAGTAATCTAATTGAAGTATCTAATGAGAGTACAGAAGTAAAAGAGTCTCCTGAAAGTAATGTGCAACCTAGTAGTCTTATTGAAATTTTCAATGAGAATGCAATAGATATTCGTGAAACACAAAATGAAAATATAATTATAGCCCAGAAAGAAAACAGTGATGTTCATTTTGATGTGGAAAATATTGAGGAATCATCTAGAGTTGGATTCAAAGATGAATTAAATTTAAGTGACAGTGATATAAATACATTACTGGCAGAATTTGAAATTGAACTAGCAGTAACTGAAGGTGATATAAATAATCGTCTAACTACCGAGAATGTTTCTATAATTGATAATTCAGAGATACCTTTGAACAACTTAAAAATTCCACAAGGTGATATAATACATAGTAACGAACCAGAAGTTCTAAAAATGGATCTTGAATTTCCTAAAAATGATGAAGAAATTCACAGCTACCAAAGAAATGTTGAAAGAAATAGCCCAACAACTTTAAATAATGATGAAGAAGTTCTGAAAGATGATCATAAAGATAATCCCATCATGCTAGAAAATCACTCAAAAACTTGCGAGAGAACTTTGGAAAAAAATGAGGATAGTCACGAAGTTCATGAAAAATATCTTGATACTGAAAGTGGTCATTCAATTGAAAATGTTACTGTTTGTGAAAATAAGCTGACCTCTGGAGATGATATGGTAGAATACAAAGATGCCAAAGATTGTAAAAATAATGAATTCTTAGAGAGAGAAAGTAAGTATGTCAAAGCTGTTTTTCAAGTTTCTTGGCCGTGGTCTACAAATTTGTATGTGTCACGTTTCATCTACAACTGCATTAAACATTATCAAAGGTGTTGGAACAACATATTCAAAGCTCTACTTGTCTCACACCATGATTCGGAATTCGGTTTTATTCCATTGGTGGTTGAGGTTGAGTTAATTGGTGTGCATCATGTATTGTTGAGTTCAGGTACCCAGGCTTTATTTATGTTAATTGTCTCTACCTTTCTGTTGAAATTGTCCCTGTTAATTTTTTTGTCTTCCCTAATATAGTCTCTGAAAGTAGCTCTATAGTCTATTAAGCACTTGGGTATTTTTAAATGTGATATGCTCAAGGCAATAGTTTCTCACATGTTTAGAGAACTAGTGGTGATCAACATCAGAGGTTATAAAGACAAATTCACCAATTTACTCAATTGAGAGGCGAATGAGATTCAATCAGAATACGACTGCCAGTCAGATATACATGAGCATAATACTCCAAAATATAGATTATTCAAATCTCAAAAAAATTCTTGGAATTTCAATTTATGTAACTGCTTGCCAGGGATAATCAAATCACTATCTTTCGATCAGTTCAAAGAATGCGCAAAAATATATTCTTGAACACTGTTTTTTCTCCACAGACGAGTTTGTCGTCACAACAAAGCAACTGTGTCATGCACTCAAGTCATCGCTTCTCTGAAATTTTCCGTTCTGTTTGTTATTTATGCCTCGCTTGATTATGTATGTAAAAAAGATTCCTAATGAAAGTAATTGGTGGCCCCTGACCTACAACATTCACAGTTATTTCTGTTAGGACATGTAAGAAATCAGATCGTTACTGTTCAGTACGGCCTGCCCTAGTATCGCTGATCTAAATTCTCCCTTCTTTGAAATATTCCTCAACTCCTTGCCGCGTTATTCAAATGAATTCATTTTATCCATATGTAAGCAACGAAATACCATGGGAGCTGATTTCACCCTCCTCAGCGCCCTCTCGCGGCCAGAATATTCGTGGTTGCCCTCATTCATTCCAACGGAATAAAATTAGTGACCAGAAAGCAAGATGCACTGTATAGTAAAAGTATCAGGATAGACTAGAAGAAACCCCCAGTGTACTGCGACCCCCCGAAACCACCGCAGCCTTAGATGCAGCGGTAGTACGTTTCAAGGAAAACATCAAAAACGCTCTCTTGGCGCGGCGGCAACCTCTAATTACGAGGAACCACCGAGATCCTATAACGAATTCCCTCCTTCTGAGAAGAACGTATCAAAAGACTCTGTTTCCAGGAGACAGAGCCAGAGCGAATGTGAAAGCCAATGAAGTGAAACGAGCTATCATTGACTTTACAAACAAGAGTTGGCAAGAACATCTCGATAGTTTAAAGTCTGGAGATGGTTATATTTGGCCATTAGTCAAGAATAGAAAGAAAAAGAGAGACGCTCCTGCACCCTCACATGGAGCAAGAGGAGTCTGTTTCGCAACCGAGGATTAAAGCCACAGCCTTCGCGGACACTATGGAAAGCCAATTCAGGCTGAACATAGACCCTTACGTTGACATCGATAGGGATATAAGAATCAAGGAAGAAGTGGAAGACACATTTCTATTCGACGACGAGGACGTCATCAGACCCATCTCATACGACGAACTGAACGGGCTGATCCGCGGTATCAAACCCAAAAAGAGCCCAGGTGCTGACTCAATATCAAACAGGATATTGAAAAACCTGTAAGGATAATTTGTAGACCAATGTAAGGATAATCTGTGGACCACAGCTCACATACCCTGAAAATAGCTGTGGTATAATTACCTGTCACCATGTAAGTTGACATTCTTCTATTAATCCACTTATGTTTCAGATATCAGTGATATAAAAAGTGATGAGAAAACACAAGTGACAAATAAAGAACAAGAATCTCTGCCTGTAGTTATTAAAACTGAAATTGAAACTAACTCCAAGTGTAGCCCGGATAGTGAAGAAACTGAAATCCAAGTTGACAAAAATTCTGGTGATGATGAAGCGGTACATAAGGAATGTGAAAATGAAGAAGCCAAAACTGAATCGGCTAACTTAGCAGAAGGAGATACTGGAATATCTTCTATTGGCAGTCTCAGTGGAGAGAATGATGAAAATGAAGTAAAAAATGGTGAATCGCTCGATTCGTCTTGTAGACCAAAGAATTTATCTTTAATTGGTGCTGATGGGGATCTTCAAAGAGAAATTAATTTGATAGGTATAAGTTTTATCAAAATGATTGGTAATATTTAATTTTGAATTTTCTGCCACCATTCTGGATATTGATTAAAATTTTATTTTTCTGTTTCACATTATATCCTGAACTATTACAGTTTTAGTTTGATCACTAGAAATTTCAATCTAATTACAGTAATTTCACAAACAACACCTAACGATTTGATCTTCACAAACTTTATTTCCAAAAATATCATGACATGTTTCGCTATCACAATAGATTTTTCTTAGTGAATAACGTAGAAAAGCTACTGTGATAGCGAAACAGGTCGTGATATTTTTCAAAATAAAGTTTATGAAGATCAAATTATTAGGTGTAATCTGTGAAATTACTATGGATCTTCATCAAATAACGGCCGAGTCAATCAGCTAATTACAGTAACGGTGTTTGCTCTCTTCAACTTAAAAAGTTTTATAACAAGCAACCAACTGAAGTGAAAGAACTGGAAATAAAGAATTCAAATTGGTCACTGAATTGACCTTATGTCTTTTTTTTCATACTTTATATTATGTACGAGGTCTGTTAAAAAAAATAAGGTGAATATTCAAATTTCTACTAGGGCTAGCTACATTCGATTAGCGATTTTTTGAGTTGGTACGCTCCTCTTGAACATATGTCCACTGTTTCAGCTGTTTAGTAATAGGTGAATCAAATATAAACGAGACTTTTTTTTTGGAATTTATTTTTACTTTTAACGCAAAACAGAATATAGTTCATTTTTCTACATAATCTCCTTATTTGGAAACACATTTTTCCCAGCAGATAGGCAGCTTTCCAATTCCTTCCACGTAGAAAGATGCAGATCGTGTCTGCAGCCAATTGCGCACGTAGGCTTCAACCTCAGCATCACTATGAAATCTTTGGCCCTCCAAAGCTTCCTTGAGAGGGCCAAACACATGAAAGTCACAGGGTGACAGGTCTGGACTGTAAGGAGGGTGTTCCAATGTTTCCACCCCAGTTGCTCCAATTTTTCTCTAGTCAAGGCTGCTGTATGGGGGCGAGCATTGTCATGGAGAATAACCACTTCCCTGATCGATAGGTTTCGTCTTTTGCGACGATATGCAAGTCGGACCTCACTCAAAATGTCGCAGTAGTAGGCCGCATTAATTGTTCTGCGCTCGTGTAAAAAATCGAGACACAGCAATCTACGCTGGTCAAAAAAAAAAACGGTAGCCAAAACCTTGCCAGCCGACAAACGTGACTTGGCTTTCACTGGTCCAGTGTTCTCCTCTCCATACTCGCTCGTTTAGACTCTGGAGTGTAGTGGTGCACCCATGTTTCATCACAGGTGATAATGTGAGTGGGAAATTGGTCTTCTTGTTCGTGAAATCGTGCAAGGAGACGCCCGCACACCTGAAGATGATGCAATTTCTGGTCAGCTGTGAGAAGGCGAGGAACCCACCTGGCGCACACCTTACGGTACCCTAGCTCCTCTGTGAGATAGGAGTAAGTGCTCCCATAACTTATCCCGACCTCACTTGCAATTTCAGAAGTGGTACGACGTCTGTCATCTTCAATAAGCCGTCGAACACTGCTGTTCGCTGTAATGTTGGTGTGAGGTCTGCGGTCATGGCTCTCATTTTCAACACGATCACGACCCCCACGAAATGTTTATGCCATACAAACATTCTGGCTCGCGACAGTGTCTCTTCCCCGAACTGGCCAGTCAATCTCTTCAACATTTCGGCCGGTTTTACGCCTTCTACGGCGAGAAACTTGATTACAACACGTTGCGCAATTGAAGGATGTATATACCTCTTGCTTCGACATCGTCGGAGGCGAGCCCACGTGCTTCCCCTACTCCTGACAAACAGTGGAAACGTTCTCCCTCCACTATTGTGCCTGAAGGTCGAAAACTCTCGTTTATATTTGATTCACCTACGTATGTTTACTTTGTTGGTGAAAGGCATAAAAGTTAGAAGTGTTTACGTATTCGGCGATTTTCAGCTATCGGAAAAAAAAGGATCATAGAATTTGAATCAAATTTTGTGTAAAAATGGAACTGAAACACTTGAAGTGTTGACAATGGCATACGGTGATTGTACTCTGAGCCAGAAAAATGTTTACGAGTGTACAAGCTTTTCAGAGAGTGTCGAGAAGGTGTCAATGATGTCACTCGCCCTGGACGCCCCAGCACATCAACCACCGATGAAAATGTTGAGCAAGTGAAGAAAATTGTTATAGAGAATCATCGAGAAGCTATTAGAGAAGCTGCTGAGGATGTCGGCATATCGGTTTGTTCATGCCATGCAATTTTTTCTGAAACTTTAGGCATAAAGCATGTGGCAGTAAAGTTCTTGCCAAAGTTGATGAATGTTGACTAGAAAAACCGTCGCATGAACAACGCTGAGGAATTGTAGATTGATGTCGACGGCGATCCAAATTTGCGTAAACTGGTGACGAATCATGACATCAAAACCAAAGTCTAATCATCCCAATAGAAGAACCCAGGAGAGCCAAGTTCGATCAAATGTCAAGGTTTTGCTCACTGTTTTCTCCGATTACCGTGCCACATGGTCGTATGGTCAATAAGGAATATTATCTTGACGTTATGTGTCGCTTGCGAGAAGCAATGAAAAGAAAACTTGCGGTATTGTGGAATAACAATACATGGCTTTTGCATCACGATACTTTTTTCTCCAGGACAAAACACAAGCACTATAGGAAAATCCCTAAGGCGCTCTAAGAGCGGTGCCTGTGCAAAAGTAGCGATTCACATTGGATTTGAATCGCTGGAGATTAAATCAATTTGAGAAAGCGTTCTCAGGAAAGCGTTCCACATAAACGCAGTTCTCCAAATGAAAGAGTTTTTAAACAGTGAAGTTCGAGGTGTACGAGTTGAACCTCAAAACGATGAGCAGCCACATTCCGTCGCGTATTTCTGATATGTACCGCTCTTGGTGGAATCAAATGTGCTCACTTGTCATTCCTTGTTTGTAATTTTTTGACCAGAAGGAACACCGTAATCATGCCTTGGCACCGTATCTGGTATCTGTAGAGTAGGGAGGGTGAGTGTAGACTCACAGCACTTAGTCCACATGTGACCCATTGTACATCCTCCCGAGGAGTTGTCCTCCTGGGTCATCGTCCTTCCCAGGAAGGTAAACAGGTCACTAGGAGAAATTTCCTTTATATTGGCAGGTGTAGGCCAAGACTCGCCGAATACACTCTCTTTGGCAACCTTTAGGTGTCTCACGCGGGCCTCCGCGAAGGTTTTGGAAGATGTAGCGCGGCTTCTTCAACCTTCTTAGGGTTCCCTCCGTGGAGGTGCACAAGTGAGGGAGCTTTCCTGCAGGGGTAGCCGGTTCCTTGCCTTTATTCAAGGGGGAGCTCTTGCCGCCCGCCGCAGGAAGTGCCCTTGCTGTTGGAGGTGATCTGCTATGTCCAGTCTCATTCCAAGCGGTAGATTGGGGTGGTCATGTCTTTCATCCCCAGCGACCGCCTTAGATTGATGTAAGCACTTCTGTCCATCCTCGGGATTGGTTTTTGTTGTTCTATTTTTGTGTTGTTTCATTCATGTGTGTTCCCACGAGTAGCAAGAGAAGAGCTGGTTACCTCTGGCAGAGCCCCGCATTACCAGAGGTATGCTGATTACAATGAGGTTTCGCCCAGTTCTCCAAGGGGATTGTTCGTGACCGCATATCACCCTGTGGCCGTTCAGCTGTTGGCACGATTCCTTATACCTTGGCTTGGGTAGGCTGGTCCACGCTGGCATGGACCAATATGGGTAGGCTGGTCCATATTGGCTTCCCGGACAGGGCCTCTAGTCCCTGGCCGTTCCCAGTACCTGGCCGGGGACGCGCCCGATAGATAGCCCAACCCACGGGGCCTTGACACCGTATTCATCAGATTTGGCTCCCTGCTACCTTTTCTGTTTTCAAGATTGAAGAGACCCATGAAAGTACGGCGTTTTGCGATTTAATCGCTGAAAGAGCTCAAGGACATACCAAAAAGTGCAAATCAAAACTGCTTCCAGGATTCGAAAAAACACTGGCAGAAGTTTATTATATCTGAGGGGGACTACTTTCAAGGGTACAAAATATAAATTGATGAATAAATAAATATTTTTTAAGAAAACTGAAATTACACCTTATTTTTTTTAACAAACTTCGTATAAATGGTACACCTCGAGTGGTGATACACAAAATGTATGCTAATAATTTTTATCATGATTCTTAGGAGGACCTGGTTCCACTCCTTATAACAATGTCTACGTTAATGAAGAAATACAGAAAATCTCTATGGTCGATAGCGACACAGATTGCTCAACGTCTGCATCAAATACGTTTTCTGATGCTAGCAGTATTGCCTCTACTGCATCCACAGAAGAAATGAAAGACGATAATCAAATGGTTGAAAACGTTATTTCTACAACTATAGACAATTCTGTCACATCTATCGAAAGTCCACAAGTTAATAGTAGTGACACTGGTGAAAACTCTACTCCGGGACCTATTTCCACTGAGGAAACTGTTGATGCAAATAAAACAGAAAATGAAACAGGGGAAAACTCCGAATTTCCCACTGAAAGTACTGAAAATTGTGATTTGATGGATACTCAAGCACCGGAGCCTACTCCAGAAGTTAATTTAAGTGGTCTGTGTGGTGAGAGACAATGGTTGGGAAAAGAAGCTCCGCTTTGGATACCCGACTCGGATACTACCAGTTGCTTGCATTGTGACATGAAATTTACTGTTTTGAAAAGGAGGCATCATTGTAGAGCGTGTGGCCTGGTAATTATATTTGTTTAATTATTTCAGAGTGAAAGTAAATCTTTGTTTGAATATGGTGGATACAGTTTCTTAGGGAATGTTAGATGTTTCCACTAGTATCTACAAAAATGGTTGGTTTGAAAGCTATGAAAAGAAAAATAATGAAATATTGAAAATATTAACAATGCCCAAATGTTCAAATAAGTTTAGAAAAAGAAATTGTCAAAAAACAAGTGGAACTATGAAAATTATATATAAAAGTCAAAAAATATTTTTTCAAGAAAACAAAGTACTGTCACCTTAAAGGGTAACGAATTAATAAATGGGTGGAAACAATGAGTAAAATGTTTGACGGTAGTTGACAATTTTTCTTGGTGCATTTCATTAGTTCGGACTTCCATTGTCTAATATGATATAAATTGATTTGAAGTATCCACAGTCGTCTTTAACTGGAGTTATTCCTCCGAGATCTGACTATAGGTCATTCGAGTGCTTTCACCTATCCCCTCTTCCATCTCTCCGCTTCATAGGTTATTGCGGAAGCTGAAAGTTTGTCGGGAGTTGGTCGTGCTCCACTTGTTGCGTATCTCTACGCTAACTTGGCTAAATGCGATATTAGACAACATATATACGGCTTCTTTGAATTTTCTCCTAAACCAGTGTTCTTCTTTGTGGATGATTTCAGCTTGAGCCCACTTGATGTTATGTTGATGGGTCCAAACGTGCTCTGATATTCCTGATTTGCTGGTTTTTCCTCGCTGTGTGTGTTTCTTGTGCTCGGCAATGCGAACTTTCAATGGCCTCTTAGTTTCACCGATGTATGATTCTCCACACTCGCAGGGTATCCGGTAAATGCAATTCTTGGAATTGCAGTCTGCGTTTGGTGGCCTGCTTTTGTGAGGCTGCTACAGATAGTGTTCCTAGATCTGGAGCAGGTTCTGATGTTATACCTGGGCCCAATCCTTCTCATCCTTTCCGATAATCCTCTGATGTAGGGAAGTACAAGTACTGGTAGTGGCGGCTTCTCTTTTTTGTGGAGCTCTTGCTGTCTTCTAGCTGAAACCTGTTCCACCATCACTTTGGATAAACCATTCCATTGAAGTTCATTTTTGATGATGCCTAGTTCCTTTTCGATACCTTCTTTTATATTACAGAGCCCGAAAGCACGGTCTAGTAGAGTCTTGATGATTCCTCTGTTAGTCGATTGATGGTGGTTGTATTCCTGGTTCAGATACTGTCCTGTGTGAGTGGGTTTTTGGATACACATATGTTTTCCATTTCATGTCCGTCGTCTTCACCAATACGTCTAAGAATGGTAATTCATTGTGGACTTCCTTTTCCATTGTGAAATAGATGAAAGGACTTACGTTGTTGATGTGTAACTGATGAAGCGGATAGAGGGAAGAGGGGATAGGAGAAAGCACTCTGATGACCTATAAATAGTCAGATCTCGGAGGAATAAGTCCAGTTATCACCCAAAGATGATTGTGGATACTAACAATCGAAACGTCGTGAAGTAACTTGGTTTGGAATCTTTTACTTTTTATTTCTTGTTAATCTTTTTTTTTTTTTTCATCTCTTGTTAATAGTTACATTTTTTAATTTTTTGGTTATTGTTTGTATTTTATTTCTAAATTGAAGGGGTTATATTTTATTTCATTGTAATTTCAGTTTTTTTGCTTAATATAATTGCTATTTTTTCAGCTAATCTCTTTTTTAAAGTTTTACAGATTCTTTTCAGTATTTCAAATCAATTTATATATCTATATGAAATGCAATAAGTAAAATGTCAATAATATGAAAAACCATTTTTGAAAAATTGAAGAGAAATTATGAAAAATTTTAAAACGAATTAGGGAAATATTTCAAATCAAGCTACTTCACATTTTGATTGTGTATACTAACCATCAAAACATGCGCAGTACTTTGGTTTGAAATATTTTTCTACTTTTTTTTCATTTATTTTTTGACATTTTTTATGTTGTTTGAACCAGTGTTATAACAGAGCTATCCAGTGGAGACGAAGGTGGTTGGCTTCCACATAATATAAACTATTCAATTAGTCAGTGAATTGTGGTATTTATAAATTTTGCCCATGTACTTAACTTCTTTGAAATGACTAATGTTTTGGCTAGCAATTCCTGTCCGTTCTCCAAACCTAAAATGTGCTTTGGTTGGAAATTTGTATGTTTACAATGTCAAGAAACTGACTAATTAGACTCAACAAAATTTTTTCAGCTCTGCACAATAGAATAGCATGCCCCTCTATAAACAAAAGTCGCTTAAAACTCTATTGATTAATTATCTTTATTATTGCTGAGCTATTATTCACTATGTAACTGTCACTTTGTATATTTATGTTATTTCTATCACGAAAAAAAGTGTTCGTCAGTTGACAATTTGAATGGTTTGTACGAAGTCTGTTCGAAAAATAAGGTGAATGTTCGATTAGCGATTTTTTTTATGTTGGTGCACTCGTCTCGAACATATGTTCACAGTTTCAGCTGTTTAACATGTTTATTTTGTTGGTGATATATATGTTATATGTTGGCATAAAAGTTGGAAGTGTTTTGCATGTTCGCAGATTCTCTGCTGTCAAAAAAAAATATCAAAGGACGTGCATCAAATTTTGTGTAAAAAATGGAATTAGGTGATCAAAAACACTTGAAATGTTGAGAAATTGAGAAAAAATTGTTATGTTATCAGTTGGCATGCAATTTCTTTGAAAATTTTGGGCATGAAACTTGTGACAGCACTTTCCAAAATTGCTGACTTTGGAACAAAAAACCGTCGCATTAGCAATGCTCAGGAATTGTTGAATGACGTCAACGGCGATCCAGATTTGCATAAAAGGTTTATAACTGGTGAAGAATCACAGATATATGGTTATGACATAGAAACCAAAGTCCTATCGTCCTAATGGAAAAGCCCAGGAGAACCAAGACCATAAAAGCACGGCAAGTTCGATCAAATGTCATGGTTCCGTTAACCAGCTGGCGCACCCCTACAAACGACAACCCTCAGAAGTCGAAATTTGTGCGAGCTAAGGACTAACGAGGTCTTACCTTTCAACGTGTGATTCCGGACACTGGTTGGACGATAGTGAGTAAAAATCGATCGTTCAGCCTGCGGCTCGAACCACCGACTAACACGGGGGTTGATTGAGCGAGTGAACAAAGCACAAGAGTCATCAAGAGTTCTTGCCGCTTGATCGGTGAATGAGGAGTATTATCAATACCTTAATCATGCCTCAGCCACTGCATTCAAATAAATGGACGGCGTTTTGCGACGATTGAGGAGATGAATACAGAATAGCCGAGAGAGCTCAAAGACACATCGAAAAGTGTTTACTAGAACTGCTTCAAATTAAGGAACAAAATAGAAATTGATGAATAAATGAATTATTTTTGAAAAAAATGAAAATTCGTTATATTTTTTCAACAGACCTGGTACTTGTCAATTTCATGTTAATAAAAGTTCCAAAACAGTGTTATAACTTGTTTGTGATATTGGAAAAGTTGCAACATTCTTATACGTTTAAATTTCATACCCTCTGTAATATTTCTTTTTTTTTTTTAATTTTTTTGGTATTTTAACTAGCACATCTGAACAGTCTTGGTATTTTTTTTTTCAAGTTTCAATCATTTTTCACCTTATAAACCCGAACTTCTAATGGTGTCTGAAAGTCAATCCATTTGATCTGATGAAAGTCAAGGCCGTAACCAGAAAACAATTTCGGGGGGGTTTTGTTTGGTGGAACAGTAGAAAAACATGAAATATAAAAATAACAAAAGAAAGAAAACTGTATTACATGATCATATACTCATTAGAAAATCATTACAGAAATATTAACATCTTTTTACAAAATCAAATTTATTTTTTTAGCTTTCTTTGCAGCAAACAAATCAATTACCTCCTCGCCAAACCGTTCAGTCGTTCCTGGCTTGTGGAGTTTCTTAAATAAGTTTTGAGACGTTTCAAAGAAGAGAAAGTCCTTTCAGGGGTACATGTGGAAACAGGTAGTGTCGCCAAGATCTTTGTACGCACATTGCTGTGAGGTTTTTCCATTGTGCTTTGGGGAAGTTTTTTCAATATTCTCTTTCAAGCACTTGGTTCGTTTTGCCAAGGACTTGATAAAATTTCTAACGAATATCATAATTCCAATAGTATCTGTAGAGTAGGGAGGGTGAGTGTAGGCCCACAGCACATAGGCCACATGTGACCCATTGTACATCGTCCCGAAGAGTTGTCCTCCTAGGTCATCGTCCATCCTGTCCTTTCCAGAAAGGTGGACAGATCACTGGGATACATCTCTTTTATATCAGCAGGTGTAGGCCAAGACTCGCCGAACACACACTCTCTTATTGACGATAACTCCGGGCACTCGCATAGGACATGCCTGACAGTCTCATCTTCCTGTTCACACATCCTGCATAGAGGTGTGTCCACTAGCACCATATTAAGGAGGTGTTTCCTTAGTTGACAGTGGCCAGTCAGAAATCCTAATGTTGAGCGTAGATTTTTCCTGGTCATCGCTAGATAATTATTCGGCGCCAGCTTCCCAGGGACGCCCAGGGTGATCCTGGCAAGAGTGCATCCTTTGATTTCCTCCCACCTCTTTAGGGATTGAGCATGGGTGTGACGTTTGGGTGGTTCCCCAATTGTTGAAGTCATCCTAAAATTCTTAGTCCAGCCGCTTCCTTGGCTAAAGAGTTGGCAATGCGATTACCTTTACTCCTGTCAAGCCCTTTAATCCACCTCAGGATAATGTTATTATCTACCGAGGCTTTCGCTAAATCTTGGTGGCACTCTAGTACTAGCTCTGAGGTAACACGTTGTCTGTTCAAGGCTGATAGGGCGTGCCTGCTATCGGTCAGTAGCCAAGCGGTTCGGAGTGGGTGCTTTGTTCACTGACTCGAATTGACTGCCGTGTTGGTCGGTGGTTCAAGCCCTAGTCTGAACGATCGATCTTCACTTGCTATCGCCCAACCCGTGTTAGGAATTACACGTTAAAAGGTTAATCCTCAGCTCGCACAAGTTTCGACTTCTGAGGGTTGTCGTTCGTAGGGGTGCGACAGCTAGTTAACGGAAAAACAGATTTTAAACAGTGCAGATTATGTTTTTGCCAGAAATTCCTTTCCTGGTTATTTTTTTGTGGCGATTGAGATACCAGCCAGTTCTGTTTGAAAACCACGCTGGTATTTTGTCCCATTCCTTAGGCTCAGTGATTTGGAGTACACTCCACATCCTGAGCCTTCTTTGGTTTTTAAGCCATCTGTATATATGCGTATTGCATTTGTAGCATCTGACTCTGTGTTCTGTTTTATTTGTATTTTGTAGGGTTTATTAAACACAAACCTGGGTTCAATTGCATCATTGGTTGCTTGAAGCAGAGGTTGCGCAGTGAGCGCTTCTTGCTCAGCCTCAATTGACCCATTCCCACTTCCAAGTTTACACCAGCCGTGGACAATCGTAACATGGCCATTAACCCAACCTCCTTAACGTACAGGTCCAGAGGGGTCAGACCCGTGATTACTTCCATTGCCGCGGTTGGTGTTGTTCTCATGGCTCCTTAGATGTTTAAACAAGCCAATCGCTGTATTTGATATAATTTTTGGATGGCCTTTGCTTGTAGAACTTTCGGTACCCATGCAATGGCTCCGTACATTAACATAGGTCTTATTATTGCAGTGTATTTCCAGGTGAAAGACCCCATGAGCGTCCCACTGTCCTCCGACATTGCTCATAAGCCACATATGCTCTTTTTGCTCTACTCTGTAGTGAGAGTTTCATGTTAGCTTCCTGTCAAGGATAATACCAAGGTATTTCACCTCTTCAGAGAAGTTCAGTTTGGGTTTGAAGATTTCAGGTTTTAAGCCCAATAAACTTCTTTTCCTGGTGAAAAGGACCATCTCAGTCTTCTTGGGATGGATCGACAGTGAGTGTTCCTTACACCATGTTTCCATCAATTTGAGCCCATCCTGCGCTAGTACTTGTCAATTTCATGTGAATAAAAGTTCCACAACAGTGTTAAAACTTGTTTGTGATATTGGAAAAGTTGCAGCATTCTTATACTTTTAAATTTCATACCCTCTGTAATATTTCCTTTCAATAATATTTTTGGTATTGTGTATTTCTTTATTTAACCAGCACATCATAGTCATAGTCATAGATCTTTATTTGCTCCAGTTACATATAATGTACATACATACAAACTCCGAGGAGTGTGGAACATGTCAGTAGTAAATAACAAATCAAAGTTTTACATTCATAATCAATATTATCTCACGAGTAGTTTTAAGACACAAAAAAAACAATATATACAAAAATCAGGCATATGTAAATAACATTCATATAGTTAGCATACTATCATTTAAGAATTCCTGCAAGCTATAATAAGGTTTTTCTACGAGATAGCTCTCCAAACGACATTTCATTGTTGAAATTGGAAGATTTCTTAGAGTGAGTGGAAATTCATTGTAAATGTTTATAACGCTATATTTGACATTTCTCTGTATGTATGTATAGTTGCATTTCTCATTTCTAAGATCATTCTTTGTTGTGGTGTTGTATAAGTGATCCTTTTCACAGTTAATGAAAAGTTCTGATTTGTTTTCTGTTACAAATACTACTGCTTCATATATATAGAGATTTATCAAAGTTGAAATTTTGCTCCTAATAAAAGCTTCTCTGCAGCTATCGTTTTTTTTCATCTTATAGATATACCTAATACATTTTTTTTGTAGTATGAGTATCCTAGAGATACCAACAGAGTTTCCCCAGAATATTATTCCATATTTTATTCTAGATTGAATATAAGCATGGTATGCAGAGAGGGCAGCTTCAGTTGAGACATGTTCCGACAGTATTCTCAATGCATAGCAATATTTTGCAATATTTTTTGATAAGTAGTCTATGTGATTTTTCCAGTCCAGTCTCCTATCTATTAAGAGTCCCAAAAATTTTACCTGATTGAATATGTTTATATTTTGATTATTATATTCAAAGGTATTCAACTCTGGCGAGGATCTATTTGCGAAATGGATTATTTGAGTTTTGTCAATATTAAGTAGTAAGTCATTTGCTGTGAGGAAATTGTTACATCTAGCACATTTGTTATCTTTATGACCAACTGAGAGTTCTTTTCTTTTACGATGACCGATATATCATCAGCATATAATACAATATCTTCATTAACTACATTTGGTATTTCATTTGTGTACAATATATATAATAATGGACCTAGGATGGATCCCTATGGCACATCTTTTTTTATCACAATTGATTCTGATTTAATTATCCCCGAGATGTCATTTTCAATCAAATGTTGGGTTCTCTTTGTCAAATAGGATTTGGTTAAGTCCAAAGATGTGCCTTTGATTCCATATTTATCAAGTTTGTTACATAAAATTTCATGGCTGACACTGTCAAATGCTTTTGACAGGTCAATACACAAAGTTACAGTACAATCATCTTTGTTCAAATGGTGTAAAATTTTTTCTATGGCTTGATATATTGCTTGTACGGTTGATTTACCTTTACGAAATCCATTTTGTTCTTTTGCTAACAACACATTATCATCTAAAAACTTGAGTAAACGTTTATTCATGAGCTTTTCAAAAATTTTACTGGGATTTGGCAATAATGATATGGGTCTGTAGTTACTTTCTTCATCTCTGTTTCCTTTTTTAAATATAGCTTTAATAAATGCCACTTTCAGTACTTGTGGGAATATTGCTTGTGAGAAACATAAATTTATAATATAAGTCAAAGGATAGGCTATGATCTCTGCTGTTTCTTTCAATAGACACATAGGAATCTGATCTTCACCGACAGATTTTTTATTTTTTAGTTGTCTAATACATTCTATTATTTCAAGCGGAGTGGTAGGTTCAAAGAAAAAAGCATCTTCACATTCTTCTATTTTTGTATAATCTGGGCTATCTGGTTTATTTAGGTCTGGGCAAGCTTCACTAAAATACTTATTGATTTGATTTACTATGGTTTGTGAATCTTTATATTTTTTTGAAAAACTTTCTAGGATATTGTTTTTGTGGTAGTTGGGTTTTGTTATTTTTTTGATTAATGACCATGTAGCTTTGGTTTTATTTTCGGCTTTCATTATATATTCTGAACAGCCTTGTTATTATTTTCAAAATTTCACTTATTTTTCTCTTTGTAAACCGGAACTTCTAACGGTCGCTGAAAGTCAATCTATTTGATCTGATGAAAGTGATGTTACTCAACACCAAAACTGAAGAATACTCCATCCAAATTGGAATCATTAGAAGATAATCTAAACCATGATTGATAAAAGTAATTAGACCATGGTGTTGGAAAAGGTAATTTCCGTCATGTTCATTCATTGACAACTACAGAATCGATTACGGTGGCGTACCTTCCACTCTGTCCTTTGGTATCTGTTATAGAATATTCCATATTTCAGAATAGGTGTCAATTCACTAACAGTTTTTTACTTTAGCTGTTTAGTTAGCACACTTTAGTAATTGTGTCATCATCTAATATTGTTGCGATATAGAAATAGTAGAGACCAACATGAAATATAAATATATTCCAAACTGTTCAGCTTTCAAGACATATTCTCAATTATTTCAAGGTTCTTTGTTCGAAATGCTGTTACCTTCGGTTCAAATTGGAGTATCTGGATGCTGAAGCTAGAGTTTGCAACAAATGTCATAATATACTGAATACAGATACAAATACTAGTTCAAGCTCGGACGTCTCTCCCGAATCTGGAAATTCTCCCCATCATCGCCCCAATCCAAATAACCCACTGGAGTATTGTTCCACAATATCTCCACTGGAGCAAGTTGGAAGCAGTAGTACCAATCCACCAGCCATAATGGTTCCTGTGGGCGTACTGAAACGAAAAGGTTGGTAACAAGTTTAGAAAAATTTTTCACGAATTCCTGTACATTTGATTTGTTTTTACAAGGTTCAAATAAGGCGAAATCAAACAAAAGCGTCATGTTTTGTGATGGTATTCGCCCTGGAAGTGATCTGACGAATCTGGACAATGATTTCAATTATAATAACACAAAAACAAAGAAACTGGAGAAAAATAATTCATCTATTGGAAAAGTCAACATAAATTTGCCCATCATTGATTCAGAAACAAACACATTTATCCCTAAGAGTGAAAACAGCTTACCACCTCTTGTGACAAGATGTAAAACAGGTTAGTAATAGTATGTTTTAATTTAAAAGGAATTTACCTCAATATACATATAGAAAATTATTTAGAAAAGAACCTAATTTCCTAATTGGAGGTATTATGTGGGCTAAAAAATTCGTAGGCTAACACACAGATGACGTTACTAGTATTTAATCCCAATGATTTTCAGTTAACCCTAAACTTCAAAGACACATACAAATTTCACAGCTGTCGGACTATTAGTTCATGGGATAGAACATTTTTAGTGAAGCAATATTTGTTAGTTTGAAGAATGGGTACAAAGGAATTTTGTGTGTTGATAAAGTATTGCTATTTGGGGAAAAAATAACTTCGGGGGAAGTATCCAAACTGAATGATTCACATTTTACAAAGTTGAAAATACCTAATTCTTTTGTCTTGTGAACATAAAGTAAATTTAGAAATTTTGGAGATTGATTATAAAAATTTCAAATAATAAAGGTCTGAATTCAAAGGCCTGTGAAACTCCGGAAATAATAAAATAGTGAGATTTGTATAATTCATGTACTACTTTCTGACTTAAAAAGTGATAGAACATTTGTAAAAACTGTAATTGGTCAAATAAACGATATATTTGAACCAAAAGCTTTATGAAAATCTAAATAAACATCTAGTTGACTTACTGGAAAAAAGCCATCCTGAAACAGCTACTTTCATATAATCATTAAATTACACAATTATTTGAAACAAATACTTTCATATGAACACTGAATTATACAAAAATTACCTTTCTCTACTCTGTGTCTAAAAGTTACTTCTATGCATGATCTACACATCTATGTATAGTGTTATTTCTTCTAAAATTGATTACTTCCATCCTTTCTTTGGAAGATTCCCATATTTTTTTGTATTGAGATGAAGTAGTAGAAGGCCAAAAACTTTCTTTCCCAAAAAAATAATCACTCCTAAAAATATAACCCTTTCAATTTAATGAATATTTATTGAGATATGGAGCTACAAAAACACATGACATTAAAACGGATTAAACTTTTGACACAACCAATAACAATAATAATATAATATATTAGAGGGTATGCTTTACATTGTTCTGCAACATAAAATGCAACAACGTCAGACAGATTGTACAAACATTAAAAAGAAAAACTATCAGTATACAGTAGGAATAAAAACATCTTAATATAAAATGAAGTTAACTGTAATTCGGATATTCCTGAATTGAATATGGTTCCAAGTTTATAAGGAAATCTTTCACATATTTTTCAAATTGTTTAAAGTTCTCACAGAATTTGATATTTTGTGGTAATTTATTAAAAAACTTGATTGATGCATATGACGGATGCTTTTCTGTTAGTGTTAGTCTAAGAATAGGGAAACATATATTTGCATTCCGCAAAGGGTAAGTATGATTTGATCCTGCTTCCAAGAACTTATATTTCTGTTTGAATAAATACAATATACACTCATAAATGTATAATGCATGTATTGTCATTATATGTTATCCTTGAATTTGCTCCGACAAGATTGGCGGTACAAATAATCCTTATACAGTAGCAGATTTGATTCAATTTTTTTCCTAAATTTATAATGTGGGTATGCCAGAGAAGATGCTCATTGATGTGTATACCTAAAAATTTGGGATGATTTAGTAATTGAATTTCGATAGTTGCAGCTAGGAACCAGTAAAGTTGTGTCATCGGCATAATTAGTCATAAGTTTTTCCAATAAATATGTGTGATTAAGGCAGTCATATGCTTTAGAAAGGTCTAAGAATATTCCAAGAAGTATTTCGTTATTTTCAAATGAAATGACTCAATAATGTTTTCAGTAAACTGTATGATTGCTGTGTCAATTGATCTTCCTTTAATATATCCGTGTTGAGTTGGGTTTAAGAGATTACAATGTTTCATGAAGTTAATTAATCTGTCACACATCGCCATTTCAAAAAGTTTAGAAAACGATGGCAAGACACTTATAGGCCTATAATTTTCAAACAATTCACAATACCCTTTTTTATATTGGAAACTTTCCATATTTAAATGAGTTATTCATTATGTAGCAAATTATTTTGGAAATATTATCTATAAATATTTTTTTCAGACCTATTGGTATTTCGTCATCTCCACATGTGTGTTTGTTTTTTATTTTCCGTCCCAGATTCTTAATTTCTTCTTCAGTGACTGGCCCAAATAAGTTAACATTCTGAAATTATTATTCTCGTCTCCTTCAATCGGGCAAATTTCCTTTATGGATTGTATAGTTTTTTTGCACAGTAATGAATGCCATATCAATTGCTTATTACTTGTGGAATATCTTCGAATGTTGATCATTCATAATGAATAAATTATTGTACTATGTGCTCCACCATATGCACCAGTATTAGAATACGTTCACTGAACTTTGTTTCGTTGCCGAGAAGTATATTTTTTAAAGAGCAAAAAATAGCGCTATCAACTTTTGTTTATATAATGACAACTGCTTTTTCTGATATTAAAATTGAAGATGGTGATTTGTTGGTACGTTAAATAGATCTGAAATTTCAAATTGTTTGCTGAAAGGTGAGACCTTTATTTGAATTGAAGAGGTTATATTTTTTAGGAGTGATTAGTTTTTGGGAAAGAAAGTTTTTGGCTTTCTACTACTCCATCTTGATACAAAAAAGAAGGATGAGGGAGTCTTCCAAAGAAAGGAAGGAAGTAACTCTATACATGGATGTGTAATCATGCAAAGAAGTAACTTTCAGACACAAACTGAAAGAAAGTCCTCCTGAAACAGCTACTTTCATATAAACATTCAATTATACGAAAGAAAAAATTCTTTCGAAACAAATACTTCTATATGAACACTGAATTATACAGAAGATACTTTTCTCTACTCAGTTCGTATTTCAAACATTCATTGTGTTAAATGAATGGTAACAAAAATTGCACTTACATAGAACACTGCCATCCTCACTGGTATACACCGATGTTTCGCCTTAAGACACTTGCCCTAAGGCTCTTCAGTACCAAATTGGATAACATTATAGAAAATACACACACTTCAGTCATGAATTACGATTTTTTATATGAAAGTAGATGTTTCAGGAGGACTTTCTTCCAGTTTGTGTCTGAAAGTTACTTCTTTGCATGATCTACACATCCATGTATAGAGTTACTTCCTTTCTTTCTTTGGAAGACTCCCTCATCCTTCTTTTTTTTGTATCAAGATGGAGTAGTAGAAAGCCAAAAACTTTCTTTCCCAAAAAAGTGAGACCTTTACTTTCACAAGTTTCGAATTCTGAAAGTTGATTGACAAACAAAAACGTTTTCACCCATTCCGTTATGCATTATTATTATCATACAAAATACCTATATTTTTTGCAGACATCACTTATACAGACTGTTCTAACAATTCTGCAACGGTTGATATGCTGAAACAAGGTCAACATACATTCGCAGTCCATCTCAGTTTATATGTACATGCTAAAATAATTGATATGAGCTGCTGCATTAATAAAATGGCCTGGTGTTTTTGTACCGAAGGAATGATAAATGTTGGACAAGATGAAATTGTAATATTATTAGAATACATAGACGAAGAATCATTTGTACCCAAAGATATTTTTTATCATATCAATAATATTTACACTGATGCAGTTAAAGGTTAGTATGGTCATTTGTGTTGTCGCATTTCACAAATTTACATTGTTTCAGGCAGTTCTGTGAAGGAATTGGGATTATCATTACACAATTCTACAAATTTTTTAGATTCTAAAAATCATGCAGGATTCGTCTATATCCGTCCAACTTTTCAATGTGTGGAAAACATCATAAAACCCAAAGATCCGTACTTGATAGGTATTTTAATTCATCGATGGGAAACACCTTGGGCAAAGTTGTTTCCTTTAAGGTTAATTCTCAGATTGGGAGCAGAATATAGGTGAAAATAATGGCAACCAGTCGTTTAATGAATTTATTGCAATAATTTCATTACAGATACTATCCAAGCCCCATCATATCCACGAGACACAGGGACAGTGTTTTTGTGGAAATAGGACACACTATCATCAATTTGCTAGCTGATTTTAGAAATTTTTCTTATACTCTTCCTCAGATCAGAGGGTTAACTATCCATATGGAAGACAAAAATACCACTGTGACCATCCCAGTCAATCGCTATGATCAGGTATGAAAATTACAAATGCATTTTCACGGATACATTTTCCCCATAAATATTAAACTGATTCGGCTTTTAAATGTCTGGATAGGAACGGTCAAAAGGTGTTTTCTAGGTCTTGCATATAAAGACTTACTCATTCGTCACAATTCTTTTGATAAGAGATGAAATATGTTTAAAGAACCAGCTAGGCTGGTCAAGGGAAAAATTTGTTTTTCCTTGGTAAAAATGTTACTGACCGGATTTGAAGAATATTACGGAAACACAACGTGAAACCAATTATTAGGGCAACAAAAACTATCAGACAAAGCCCATAGTCAGCTAAGGACCCCAGAGAACCTTTACGGGTCGGTCTACATTTGAACCACAAAAAAAAGTGTTGGTACCGCCCGAGAATACCTACCACAGAGAAGCGACATTAATGTGGGATCCTTTGATGCTCGGTGTCCCAACTCCGAACCGAAGATTTTGAGTGATAAACAACCTGGTTCACTGAGAAAAATGACCTCTCAGCGATATACACTAATAAAAATACATACCTACTCTTATATTCTAGTATAGTACGTGGGCACACTGTGAAATATAAAATTATAGTGTGAAGGGATTCTTACTCCATTAAATTTTTATATTGCTAATTGAACAACTTTCGCAGTAATAATAGAGAATATTCAACTATGTTGCAATTTATTATTATTTATGATGAATTGGCTTTTAAGAAATGAATTAAATTACTTTATTTTGTAAATCGAATTCATTAGATAGAAAATTAAAATAAAGTTACGATAATAGAATAATGCTTATATTATATAATCATTTTATGTTCTCTGAAATAAATAAGTTCACTAAGGATGAAATAAATAGAAGTGACTTTTGTTATTTTATGTAATCTTAACTTAAACTTTCATCAACAACATCAATACAATCTGAGGGTTCTAATTAAGTGAGGTTCCCAATGAAAAAATAATGAAACAAGATATTTTACCAAAACCTCTTAATTTAAAAATGTGACAGAATCTTAAGTTTCCTTTTTACAGTTTTACCTTTGGTATTATTGATACCTCTATTAGTATATTTGATACTATAAAAAATTTTCATTCTTATGAACAGCTTAATCATGTACATTTTTGGAAAATTTTCACAAGGATGAAGAAAATCTACATCCTTCATTAGGTTGAATAATATATTCAAAACTGCTCCCCAGTAGAAATTTCTGTAAATCGATTGTTAAATAAACATTCCAACTGATATATAAAATTAATGAATTCATCTGGTGGTGAACACAAATTTCCAAACATGTTTTTTTTCGGTAGTATAATCTTTAAAATAGCTTGACAGACGATTTACATCCAAAATCCTGCACTTCGTGCTGAAAGAGTGACACACATAACATGTATGAACTTGAAGAGCTTTTTTTAAAATGTGTCCACAAACGTAAATGAATGAATTCTGAGTACATACATCTTCATTTTTATAATCATAATCCGGAAGGGCAAGGGCTGGAGAAAAGTGATTCTCATCTGATATAAATATATCGTTTACGTTTGTGGATTGTATACTGATTAATAAATGATCTAAATCATTCTTACAATTCATATGATTGGAATGAAAATAATTTTGGCAAAACAACTTCCGGAATGCCCTTTGAAATTGTATGGGGGTCGGATTAACATTATTTCCGCATTGTTGTCTTACAGCACCAAAAAAATTTTCAAGACAACCTGAATTGAGTCGTCTCGTTTGTAAATATTTATAATTTGATTTGGAAAACTCATCCCATATAGTAGAAGATCCGAACCTAAATCGACCTTCACCGAGCTGATAATAGAATGAAATATATTTTATAATGAATTGAGTATATTAGAAAATATGTTAAAAATGGGTTTCCTAAAACAGTTACTTTTTTGTAACACGTGGTGTGGTAACCAACAAAATCGAGTACTGCTATGGTTAGTTCAGCTTCATGCTATTTAAAGTTTTTTTTTTACGAAAAGCTAGCTTTAAAGAACAATTTTTAAAAGTTTCTTAAGTAAAATCACTCAAAGAGTTGTCCGAGCCACACAAAAAACACTTTTTAGCCATTTTTTATCATAATGATACAGAATAACACGTGTTTTCAAAGAAATATAATATTAAGTCATTAGCTACTCCAAAATAACGCACACTGTCTACTATTTGGAGGGTGTTAGAGGTACCTCTATAGTTTACATACCAAGCATGCACACTTTCTAATATTCAAGGTCCCATTCGAGGCGACTACAATGTTGGGTCCTTTATTATTACACAGTGAAATGTTAGGGATTAAATTTCAAAACACTCAAATCATTACAGTATATAGATCCCCTTGGGAGATTTTAACATTTTCATTGGAAAAATCACCTTATTACTTGGAAACTTAGATATTAAGAAAAATATTGTAATAACGGGAGACTTTAATGTAAATTTCAACACGGGCGACCAAAGAGCCCTCCAATTATGCAATCTATTTGAATCATTCGGCTTAAAACAAACAATAAAGGAGAACACCAGAAATAACTCCTGCCTTGATAACATTTTTACTAATCTGAACGATTCAAAATTTTGTGCATCAATATTTAACTCCAATCTCTCCGATCACTTAGGAATTAGCTTAAGTTTTGAGCATACAATCAAAAAAAGTATTAGTAACAAGCGAGTAAACTACAGACCGATTACGAACTATAGCTTAACTCTGTTATACAATCACATTGAAACCATATGTTGGTCATCTCTAGATGACACTAGTCTAGATGTCGACACAAGATTCCAAAATTTTATTGACATATTAATCACTGGCATTGAAATGTCATTTCCTATTAAGTCAAAATCAGTAAATAGTTTAAAAAAAAAGGGCCAGGTGGATTGGTTCGATGAGAATCTTAAACAAATGAGAGAAAATATTGATTTTCTCAGTAATGTCCACAAAAAAAATCCAAACCTTGTAACTAATAAGGAATTAAAAGCCTTCAGGAACCAGTATAAAAAGGCACTTTCAGATAGTAAGCGAAAAGCAAATGACCGTTATGTAAGAAATAGTAGTAACAGTCAATCAGCTATGTGGGACATTATAAAAAATAACAATCCAGTTTTTAACATATCTGAAACTGCAAACATCAATGCAGCCAACTTCAATGATTTCTTTGTCAGTATTGCAGATAATATAGTGAATGCGTTACCTAAAGCTGATAAAAGCCCAGTAGATTATACTGATATCGATGCCATAAACAGATCTAGTGTCAAATTTGAGTTCAAGAAAGTAACTTTTAACCAAATAAGATCAATAGTAAGTAATTTAAAAAATAGCAAAAGCAAAGATCCATATGATATAACTGTGAAAATCATAAAAACTCTTCTTAACATTATAATTGTACCTCTCACCAATTTAATAAATCTATGTATACATTGTCAAGTATTTCCTAAATGCCTTAAAATTGCAAAAGTTATTCCTATCTTCAAAAAGTGTTCAATTGATGATATAAATAATTATAGACCTATTTCCTTGGTTCCTGTTCTTGCAAAAATACTAGAAGCTGCTTTAAAAATCCAAATTACACAGTATTTTGAAGAGAATATGCTGTTTTCTCCATGTCAGTATGGCTTCAGAAACAATAGGTCCACCTCGTTGGCAATAAATAATCTTACACAAATAGTGTTAAACGGATATGAAGAAAACATATACACTCAGGCATCATTCTTAGACCTGACAAAAGCTTTTGATTGTGTGTCTCACAATATCTTATTGAAAAAACTCGAAGCTTATGAGTTTGAGAATAACAGTCTAACACTAATAAAGTCTTACCTTTCAGACAGATTACAGTATGTAAATTATAATATGAGCACCTCCGAGCGGCAGTTGGTAAGACATGGGGTGCCGCAAGACTCCGTACTAGGACCCATTCTCTTCTTAATTTACATCAATGACCTGCCAAACTGCTGTCTGAATGCTGAATCCATTCTATTTGCAGATGATACAACTGAGCTTAGACAACGCCAATCTTTAGAAATAATTCAACGTGATATGCATAACACACTTTCACAAGTAAAGTTCTGGTTTGAGACAAATGCTCTGAGCGTAAATGAAAGTAAGACTCAAATGCTAATATTTACGCTACGAAACTTACCTGACAGCTATTTTAATTCTGAACCAGTTAAATTCCTAGGCGTTTATATTGATCCGGTACTGACATGGGAAAAGCATATTGCGTACCTCTCGGGTAAACTCTCAAGAACTATATATCTAATAAGGAATCTAGTATATAGTGTATCTCATAATGTATTAATGACAGCTTACTATAGTTTTTTTCACTCAGCTATGTCATATGCTATACTAAATTGGGGCCACTCAACCCACGCATCCAAAGCATTTAGTTTACAGCGAAAATGCATCAGAATTATAGCCCACATAGGTTACCGGGAATGTTGTCGTCAAAAGTTGATGGAACTATGTATACTTACCTTGCCATGTGTCTACATATTGGAATGTCTATTGTATATGAAACAAAATCAAAACATGTATAGTAGACATTGCGATTTACACAACTATTCTACTCGAAACAGTCAAAGAATTGTACAAAACTATTTGCGACTCTCCCGTACTAGAGACGGAACTAGCTATCATTGCATAAATATGTACAATGTCCTTCCAGAAGAAGTAAAAAACTTACCTTTCACACAGTTTAAGAACAAAATAAAACTATACCTAAAAAGAAAAGCGTTCTATAGCACTGAGGAGTACCTTCAAAATAACTTTAGGGACATGCATTAAATCACTTAATTCTTTTTAACAATGTCTGTGCATCATTTTTTTTTATATCTGTAAGTGTTAGTTGTCAAGTATACTTGTTTATATGCATTTATTGTAAATTTTTATCTAATAACGTATTTTTTTTTCTTTTCTTTTCGACTTGTGTAAATACTGCGGTATATTAGCATCAATGAATGATTATTATTATTATACTTACCTCGGATCTCTCTGTCACACATTTCCACGCGCATTGAAATTCAAATCTTTAAAGTTCGCAAACCCCTAATAGGACCAAATTTTATGGAGACAACCCTATATCAACGTGTTCGCAATGAAACGGCATTTATGATGATATAACATTTTTTTTATTATCTAATCTAGTGAAAGTAACTGGCATCGATACCTGTTTATACCTGACAAACCAGTAGTTCACTCAGGTAAATAACAACATTTTCTAAATCTGACTCGATTTGTGACATTTTTGTCCTATGAATTGACAATTTCAGGATTTTTCAAAAACGTTATAGCCTCTTCAAAAAAATCTAATTGGAATTTCAAACCTTCTAAAATGTTTTTGTATTTATAGCAATGTCGTAAAGAACACAAATTCAACAAATCAAAAAGGTTATTGAATGTCTCTATTACGTGTATTGTACCAAAAGAAGAAGCAGGAAGTAAGTTCATTGCCACGAATGCATTCATTCCACTGGCAACTGTACGGCTTAGAACTTGTGTTGCTAGACTCATTTTCATTTTATCAAAATTGTTTGGATTGATATATGATTTGGTAAGATTTGGTGCGAATCTATAAAATTGCCCTATTTCTTGCTCATAAAAAGAGCACACAAAAGATCAAGATGTACTTTTGCCTTCAAAATGAAATGAATGTTTGAAAAATTGTTTCTAGTGGCTTTTATCAAATGACTTGGATCAAAAATATAAACAAGTTTTTACCACCGAGCTCAAATTCAGATTCTTCTGAAGTGACCCCTAATAACTTTGACAATTCATAAAAGTTAGAGCCCATGTCACTCACAATGCCATCAATATGCAGACCTATATTGGATAATTTAGAAATGCACTTATCCAAAATATCACGTAGATTTTTTGCTGGTAGCTGTGATGCAATGAAAAAAAAAGCAATCGGTTGTTTCCAGGGAGAATAAAGTCCTCTAACCATAATAACGAGAACATTTCTACATATGGAATTCCTCTTATTTGCCTCTCCAATATCTTCGAAACCAATAATTTCATCACATCCTGTATAAAAAAAAAAAAATTGATTTTAAAGCCATCTCATCTATAGATATCACACATCGCTTGTCCTGTTCGAGCATTGTTTTAATTTTAATTTCTGAATTTTCTACTGTTTCTCTCACGATGTATTCTTCAAAACTAATTATCTCCTGAAAACTCTTGCATAAATAGCATAATTTTAATGCATACTGAATTAGGTAGGTACCTTTTGTAACTAACTACCTATTTCATTATGTTTGCTCAGTGCTCACAGACTAATAAAGACAACTAAGCCCGAGAATGACGTGGAGACAACCAAGTCGACGCATGCGTCTACGAGAAAGGGGCACAAATGGCCGTCTTTGTCGCTTCTCTGTGGTAGGTATTCTCGGGTACCGCTCTCTCTGAACACAAGAGAAATTGTCGACTCGAACAAACCGACAAATCAGATGTAGCGGAACTTCAGTTATCTCATTCGAAGATACAGTAATACTCGACAAAACTCAAAATTACTATCTAGGATATCCTAATATCTATGCACTTATTGAATCTGGACTACGTTATGGAATATCTTCTTGGGGAGCATGCAACTCATCCCTTCTCTCTTTTGTATTGATGTTACGGAAGAGGGCACTAAGATGTCTCTGTAAAGTAAACCCCCGTGCAGGAACTTGTTCACTGCCAATAAAATTTTAACAGTTGTCATACTTTTTATCCTAGAGACTTTTTGCCTTATTTGCCTTATGCTTATTTGAAATCCCTGAAAGAATATGTAAAACATTGAAAAGATTAGCTGAAAAATAACAATTAGGAATTACCAGTTAGGAATTACACGTTAAAAGGTAAGGCCCCGTTAGTCCTTAGCTTTTGACTTTTGAGAGTTGTCATTTAGAGAGGTGCGATAGCTGGTTAACGGAAAAAACAGATTTAAACAGATATTAAGCAAAAAAACTTAAATTACAGTGAAATAAAATACAAGCAACAACCAAAAAATAAAAAAATATATTAAAATTAAAAAAAATTATTAACAAGAAATGAAAATTCAAAATTAAAATATTCCAAACCAAGTTTCTTCACGACGTTTCGATTGTTAGTATCCACAATCGTCTGCGGGTGATAACCCGAATTGTGGATACTAACACTATCATATAAATTCTGTTAAGTAATAAATCAATGGGTCCGAATTAATTTGAAAACTTTTTATCTTCTTTTTAAAGCATGCTAATAAAAAGTTATATTTAAAAATGTGTTTTACTATTGATTGATTATAAGTACTTGTAACTAATACAAGAGTGACAGGTGTGTCTATGGATTTATATTTTGTTTAAGTAAGACCAAATGTTGAATAATACGAACAGACAAATCTTTGTGCAGACGAATCAAAGAGGTCATTCGATACATAAAACACCTTCCAACAATGGAATACATTTGTCTTTGGTTTCAGGTAATAAAGTCTCTCAATAACACAAGTGATCACATATTGGCATTTGCTGGGGTGTTCAGTCAACAAGCTGACTCACATTTGGTCTGTATACAAGATACACAGGGAAATGAAAACTGTTACTCTACACACGCAATTAATATTCACAATAAACCAAGAAAAGGTAAGTGTTTAGGATGAATATATCATTTGAATTAATTGAAGGAGCATTGCCCAAACTACTACAATGGGATTGTTTCATGATTTTTTGTTTATAGTTCACTTGTTAGAAATTTTATATTGAAAAACAGTGCACTTTGTTTCATCTCTCTAAGTACTGTACTTTTCCCGTAATTAATTATTAAAAATATCAACATTGCCAAATCGTAAAATTTACGAAGCCTATAGTTATCAATTTAATTATGGACGTATATATGAACCTGTTAACTTTCAATTAATGGAAAATTCTCCACATGTAATGAAATGTACACAAAAAAATCATGTTTGCAAATAAGTTCTATATCTAAAATCAGTACACAAAGTCGATAGATCACAAAATATTTACCTACCTAAACTATGATTTTATGCATTTTTTAATAATGTATAGTTATGAAAAAAAATTAAATATAGCAAACTGGATTAAAAAATCATTTCAAATATTCAATTTATTCTACAATCCTCAATCTGTACAACTGCAATTTATTGAATTTCACTAGTTCAGACTTCCATTGTCTATTATATAAAATAATTTGAAATCCCTGAAACAAATAAAAAAGAAGAATTGAAAATGAATGGCTGAAAATAACAATTATATTAACCAAAATAAACCTGAAATGAAATAATAGTGAAATAAAATACAAGTAAAAATGGAACAATTGAATAAATTAAAATAAAGAAATGAAAAAGGAAATAAAAATAAAAAGTGGAGAGATTCCAAGTCACGTTAGTTCACGACGTTTCGATTGTTAGTATCTACAATCGTCTTCGGGTGATGACTGGACCAGTCATCGCGAGCTGTCAGCTAAGAAAAAGTTGAAACTCAGTGTTGCAAAAACAAGCAGAATCGATCCAATATGACATACATTTTCAATGCCGAATAAACCAATAAATTGTGATATGGGTATTCCATTTTACTGAGAAAATGAATGATCAATTAAAATTTTCTGTAATTATTCATTCATTTTTTTTTATGAATAAAGCCAGCAAACAAATAAATATACAATAATAAGATCGCTCGAATCCACGAATTAAGCATAAAAATGGACAATAATATTTGCCTCGATAACTGATATAGTACAAGATATATCTAAATAGTATTAAACAACTGTATTTTCAAATGGTTTTCGATTGCTCATGAACCCTAATAAAATAAATCAATTATGCATTCATGCCACCCACCAAAAATTAAAAATTCAACGTTACTGGTATATTAGCCATTAGTGTCCGACCGAAAGTTCGGTTTCGGTCGAGTTTGGGCAAAAAAACTTTCGGTTTAGTTTCGGTTTCGGCGGCAAACCTGCCGAAACTGCATTCGGGAGTTTCCGCGCTGTGATCGGTCATGTTCGGCTCGTTAAATTTCATACAAGTGATATTAGGTAACAACTCAAATAAGTAATTTTATGTTTAATATTTTTGAAAACCCATTAATAATATTCAAAAGAAGAATCTATGCCTACTCAAATAAACACCTCACCTATTTTAATTGTATTTTTGAAGTGTCATTAATATTTGTTTTTCCGTCAAAACATAATCCTTGTAAGGAAGTTTCGGTTTCGGCCGAAACTGAGACCGTTGCCGAAATTCGTTTTCGGTTTTAGTCGTAAAAACCAGTTTCGGTCGGGCACTAGTTCTAACATACAAAACAATTTGCACAAAACAGCTGTTTTGTGACAAGTTGATAAGGCATTTCAAACTAACGTTGCCACGAAAATTATTTCAAGTTTTTTAAAGGAAGCCATCTAAAAAGAACATTACTATGGTTTTTACTTGTTTTCTTATTATCAATACCTCAACATGAAATAAGTTTTGAGTATATTGCAATAAGATTTGGGTGTATTTTATCGAATTTCGGTAACCACATGGTTTTAATTTAATTGTTGCAATAAACATGTTTGAATAGATAATGACGAGACCTTTCAAATGATATATCTAAAAAAAACTGGTGGTTGTACCTGTCATTCGACGGGGGGGATGAAGGTAGGGGTAGCATTTTTCCGTTGAAGTATGTCAAATTATAATTAAAATTTGACGTGATTTGGGATTTTCTTAAAATATGTACTGTAATCGAAATAATGAAACTATTCCATTTGGCTTTCACACAATGTGTATGTTTCGTATGTAAGGAATGTTTCAATTTCCCGAATTTGACTAATTTATAATTCCAAAATATCAGTCACTGAATTCCTCAGAAATGACTGACGTTTTTGCCTTAATAATGTGTCTCTTGAAGTGGCGTACTGAAATTATACTGAACAGATGATGAAATATATAGAATCACAATCTGACAGCAATGTTTTTCTTATAATGCAATAATATTTCTGGAGAATTTAATGTCTACTATTATGGAATTGTACAATAGCTACAAATGTGTTGTAAATTTTCAGATACTCACTACATCTATCTGTAAATTATTTCAGTTACTGGTGCGAGTTTCATAGTATTCAATGGTGCCCTGAAATCTTCTAGTGGACTTACTGCAAAATCCAACATAGTGGAAGATGGACTGATGATTCAAGTACCGCCAGAACACATGCAGCAAATCAGGGATAAGTTGAGGGCGATGAAGGACCACACAATAGCTTGCGGCTGTATAAATGCTGATTCAGATGAAACTATTAATATCGTGTGGGGCGAAAACGATGTGAATTTTAATGTGGGGTATGTATCGTGCTTTGATGGTGAGATTTTTAGATATTTGAACGATAGCATCCAAACGAAAATAAATTCAGAAAGAAAGTAAAAGAATTCCTTGTGGAAAGGCCCTATTATAGTGTGGACGAATTTTACCAAGGCTCTATCGAGTAATTGGCATGTAGCTTTGTATAAACAAGTTATTGAAATCATCACGAAATGGCTACCAATGCATTACATAGCATTATATATTTAAATTCACTCAATGTTATACGAAATGAGTAATATTGCTAAAACATCAACTAATAGTATCATTAAAGAAAGATACAAACAACTGAAATTAATTTATATAGAGAAAGTGAGGCAAGCAAGATACACATTCAATAATAATAGACTGTAGAATTCATCAAATATAACAAAAGAGAGCTGGAAAATAGTGAATGAAAAAAGGTGTATCAAATAGTAACACAATCAACCAATTAATTATAGATAATAACACAGTATCTGACCCAACCCAAATCTGCAACATTTTGAGTAATTATTTCACTAATACATCAGGTACTATCCCAGACCGTAGTGGGCTAACGATGTCACCAATGTATGAGCACTCATTCTTTCTAACACCAATAGCACCCTATGAAGTGGAATCAATTATCACAAAAACTACATCGAAACCGTCAGCTGGTATCGACGAAATAGATGGCAAAGTAATTCGTTTTGTGAAAGAGCAAATAAGCAAACCATTAGCACATATAATTAATAAATCGTTCACCTCTGGAAAGTACATTGATTCCTTGAAAATCTCTAAATCGATACCTATCTATAAAAATAAAGGGTCGAGAGATGACATGAATAATTATAGAAATATCTGCTTACAGAGTCAGATTGCAAAGATCATAGACATGGCCTTCAACACAAGATTAACAAGTTTCCTTGAATCTCGAAATCTCTTAGGCTCATCTCAACACGGTTTTCGACAAAACAAGTCTACCAGTTCTGCTATGGCAGAATTGTGTTTGCAACTATATGATGCTTTGAACTCAAAAAACAGCTCTTTCGTACTATTTTTTGATCTGAGTAAAGCGTTTGATACGGTCGATCACAATCTCCTAGTTGAGAAACTCTATCTCACCCAAATCCTTTCGCAAAATTTTCCACGTAGTGGAGTAACAGGGGCCCAATTGCTGCGAACGGCGGCGAATCGACATTTCACGGTCAACACGAACACTGGCTGATACAGCTGCAATATTTTATTCGGTCCTCACTCTACGTATGCGGGTGGGTTGGTGGTTTAATGTCCAATAATGTAAACTGGGTTCGAAATTTAGTCACAAGCTTCCGAATAGCTCCCTCAGTAGGCCGACGAAACTGCCCATGAATTGGAAGAAGTGCACGATGCACTTTCTTCACCAAGCATGAATTTTGATAATAAAATTCAATAACTTGCAAGCATTGTTCATTCGTAAGTCGATTTATGGTTAAATTATAGACCAAACTGAACAAGTATGACAATGATACAAGACACTATTCACGGGTGATCTGTCAAAACAGTATTGTCAAAAAGATACCAGTAAAATATCACTCATTAGTTGAAAAATATATATAAAAGAATCACCAAAAATCTACATTGTACTGCTACCCAGCAGGATCGAGGGAGAGATGCTGAATTCTACAAATGCTCTGCAACCGTTCCTGAAGAGTGATCAATGAATACTGAATACTAATACTTAATAGTTTCTGTTTATGATCTTGACCCCGTCAATATTTATAAAGATTCATATGCTGAGGTTGCGACTTTGCTCAGGTCACAGTACTGAGGTAAAATGCTCGATATGTATCCGTGCGTATTTGGAGACTGTTTTATATTTCTATATCCTGTAATCGTATCAATTTTGATGTCTATGAACTTGGAATATTAAAAGATGGAATTGTAAATACTGAGTGTTTTTGTTTTAGAATATCGAAGTTGAGGTTGAAACATCTTTCAATCCATGTATTTGTTTGAAGAAATTTCAATTATTTCATAGCCATTTTTCATATTTGACAATAGTTATAATGTACCTGTCACTCTTGTCATTGCTCGTATTATTAATCTGTTTTTCTTTTCTAAATGAAAGTAACTATTATAATATTTGTGTAGAGTAACATCAGCCATTGACGGTATGTCATTGAGTGGAATACCATCCATCAGAGTCCATAATGGGAAAAATCATGTCTGCGTTAACGGGAACAGGATCATTAGATGGACAGAAGTTTTCATCATTCAGAACGGAGAGGACAGTCCCAAAAATCAAGACCCAATCGACGTATCTAGATTATCGGAAAGCATTGCAAAAGCAACTTGCGATGCTCTAGTCAAATATCTAGACCTCTTACTGACAAACAATTGCCAGAAGTTGGGCATCAGAGTCACCTTGCAGGAAGACAATGTAATTATTATTTTTATTATTATTTATCTTTGTCATTTTCAGTCATTCTTGATGGTTTTGTGAACATTGTTCTCATTGAGCTAAGGTCATTTAATAGTGGGTTGTTTTTTAGGAAAAACTCTATAAGGATGTTGACTTTTTTGGGAAAGTGTTGAAATTTATGCACAATTATGTTTTCGGTGAAACTATTACATGGGCTGAAAAAATCCCGGGCCAAAGAAAAAAAAAACGCGTTTTTTTTTTTGTTAAAACTTGGCTTTATTCATTAACGTAATCTACATCAAGAGTCGCACAATCATTCCAATGCTGCTCTAACATTTCAATACCACTTTTGTAGAAAGATTTATCTTTTGCCTTGAAATAGGCCCCAGTTTCAGCAATAACCTCTTCATTCAACGAAATTTCTTACCAGTGAGCCAAATTTGGCAAATATGGTGGCCGTGGGAGTAATTCGAAGTTCAATTCATGTAGTTTTGCCATTGTTTTGATTAACTTGTGACACAGTATGTTATCTTGATGAAACGAAATGTTTTTTCTTTGCCATATGCGGTCAATTCTTTGCAATTTCGGCCTTCAATCGCTTCAATAACACTATATAATATTCACTGTTGATAATATTTTCTTTCTCAAGATAGTCGATGAATATTATATCACGCACATCCCAAAATACCGAGACTATAACCTTTCCAGCCGATTGCTGTGCTTTCAGACGATTTGCATGAGGTTCACCAGTTGCTCTCCACTCAGATGACGATCGTTTTGATTCCGGAGTGAAGCGATGGATCCATGTTTCATCCATTGTCTCATATCGATGCAACAATTCGGTTTGCTATGTTTAAACATGGGCAAACACTGCTCAGAATCATCAAGACGTTCTTGTTTTTGGTCAACAGGGAGCTCGCGCGGCACCCACTTTGAACAGAGCTTTGTCATAGTCAAATGCTCATGAAATATAAAGCCAACAGGTTCTTTTGATATATTTACAATGTAAACTAATTCACACAACTTCACTTTTCGAACATTCCAACCGATTTTGTGGATTTTTTTATGTTTTCTGGTGTAACTTCCTCATTTGGACGTCCATTGCTTTCTGCGTCATCGGTGTCTCAACGACCACGTTTCAAGTCAGCAAACCAACGTTAAATTGTTGTTTCTGATGGAGCAGAGTCCAGCCATTGCTTCGCTCGAACGAATTGAAACACAAAATTGTTTTTGATCTATTGTTTCAAAAATAACGAAAGTAGTGTCACACTTGGCACAGTAACTCACAAACTCGCAAGAAGAATATCATGAAATTTCAACAGCTGTCTTTTAAAGGTTAGTACTAACTGAAAAAGCTGTGAATGCAATAAGGCTGGCGCCATCTATGTGTTAAGCCCGAGACTTTTTAGCCCAGGTAGTAAATTTTCAAAATCCATGTATTTTGAAATCCGTTTGAAATTTTACTCGAAAATTCCAATGCTTATCACGTGAATGCTTTGATGTCGCATGCTCTCAAACACTGGTTAACTGATAACGTGGCACAAAGTTTTTTCCTAGTCTCATGTGGTATCTCAATTTCATAATTAAGTTACTTACTACACTACACAAGGAAAATAATAAGAAAACGGTACCTCAGTTAGCACTCGTTGAAAAAATGTTGAAATGGGTGCTTCCAATAATCAGTTGTCGTCCCCATACGAATCACAACCCTCAAAAGTTGTGCGAGCTACAGATTAACGAAATCTTAATTGTCTATGTGCGATTCCTAACACGGACTTATGTCTTCATATACTCTTTTTTGAAGTTCATTTTCAAGTAAGTTTTGATAATATATGTTATTTTTTATATCAAACATAATGTTACAAGTTTTCAAAGGTGCAAATTGGTAGTTTGGTGTTGGTTAACGGGGTCTTACCTTTCAACTTGCGATTCCTACTTATCCTAATTTGCATTTCTTTGAAAATCAATTCGATGTAAGTTTTGATAACATTTTCTAATCATTTATGTCAAGAATCATTGTTTTTCAAGTTTTCATGAAAATTGAAATTTTGAAGTTAGAAAGAAATTGAATAACAACAAGTATTGGGTAACAATAATTTGTACTTGCTTTATTTTAGTTACTATACATAGTTGTTAAATTTCTAAATTCCACAGAGCCACTTCAGAGCAATGAATTCATAGTCCATTTCAACTATTGATGCGGAAATTACTATAAAATGAAGAAGCCTCTGAGACTGTTGATGTTTTGAGAGCAGGTGTTGTCATGCACTTTATTGTTTGTTAAACGTCATTTGAGAATTATGTAATTAATTAAACCAAAACTAAATTACACAAAAATAAAGAAAAGTTGCATTTTCTAGAATCTCTTTATGAAAAGTACTTTCATAAAAAATCATCCTGTTTTTTATAAAATATGACAAGTAATCACCACCCGAAATGAACAACTTCATTTGGCATACACCCTGTCTACAGATTGAATTCCATCTACTTGATAAGTTGGAAATAGTGTCACTATTTTTCGGGTTTGAAGGCGGCCGATTTTTGGAATTTCTTCCTGACGGTTCATTGACGCTTGTGGCTAGCTTCCTCAGAGGTTTATACATCCTGAGTTAATATTTCCAATGACTGGATATTACGGCTGCGTAAGGCGTATTTATATTGACTCAGGTTGTTTGGTGTGCTAATACCTTTACCAGGATTAGGTAAATTGTTAATAACATTGGTTGGGGGCAATGAGTTTCGTGTTTTTAAACAGAAATCCGTGGAACTGCATCTTAACCTTTCGCCGGCACGAGTAGCTGGCTTCTTCAGATGTTTATTCATCTTAATGATTCACCGATGACTGGTGATTTCTAGTTCGTAGTTTGTATTTGTGTTGACTCAGGTAGTCCGCCTCTCTTGTTGATGTGTTGGTATTGGCCGGTGTTATTAACTGTTGATGACGTATCTATTCCCGCCGTACCTGTTAGCGGGTTGTTATTGGTTACAGTATTTATACTTGACTAATTAATGAGTGACCTATCGTCTCTAAGAGCCGTAAAATTGCATTGCCCTGTTGCCACTTCGTCATCTTTAAGTATTTATTTTTATTTATAAACATATAATTGGCCAGTAATCAGAATAGATCTGGTGTTATGGCCTACAAAGTATTCTTTGATTAACATAATCTTGTAGTTATTTTTAACAATAACACAATAATAAAAAAAAGTATGTATATAAAGACAAAAATTTGAAAACATAAAGATGGACTTTGAAGGTGATAGAAAATAATAAAATAAAATAAAGTTCCACAACTACATGTTGGTGTAACTATCATTTGATAGCTTCAACATAGTAAAATTATACTCAATCAGCCTACTTTCTAAACAGTTATCAGCATGTTTGAATACAATTTTTTTTAAGCTTTTTTCAATTCAGTCATAGAAGCAACATTTGTGAAGTCTACAGGAAGTTTATTGTATTGCTGGATTCCTCTATATAGATGGGTGAATCCTGATTTTTCTTTGTTCTCATGTATATTTGTTTCAGTCTTACATTTCTTGTATTGTGATTATGTGAATCTCCTACCGTTTCCATGGTGGTATTACATAAGATGTATTCATTCAAGATATAAGTATGGGATTCCAAATCCGGTTAAGCATTACGGCCTCCTCTTTTTTGTTAGAGTTCTCCGTATGTTTATGAATTTCTATGGCTTCCCGTACAAGCCGACTGTGGTATTCATGATCGGGGGCAAGCAGTTTCACATCTGCAAACAGTATCATGTGATCTCCTTCGTTAAGCGCGGATCACGCTCTTGTACGGAAAGCCATAGAAATACGATAGAACTACAACAGGAAAAGAGGAGACAGTAACGTTTAACCGGTTGCGGAAGCCTTATTCAATTTATCAGAATTCTGTGATGTCCTTCACCGAGTGCGTGTTCTGCCATAGCCGATTTTTCCTTTTGGCCTAGTCAGCGATATATGATAGATACGCACGTGCAACCATCTGAGCTTACTTCCCGTTTTGAACCGTGGAACTCTTCAGTGTCATGGCCTTGTTGATCTCGGGTACACTGTATCCATTCGATCTCAAGGCCACTTGAAGACGTTCCTGTTCTTCCTCGAGATGCTCTGGTTCATATATTCTTTGCGCCTGTTCAGTTAGTTTCACACGCATATCTAGCTTCTACCTCTAGGCTAGGGTCACAGAATTGAAAAACTCTTTGGAGAAACACAACATTAAAACGGTTTTCAAACTCACCAAGGAGATACAACAGAGTCTCAGATCGCTGGAAGACAAAAGGGACCCACTATCAGCAGCAGGAGTGTATCACATACTGTGCACTTATGGAAAGGTTTACATCGGAACTACCAAAAGATTATTGGGAACAAGGCTGAAGGGACATGAAAGAAACTAGGCTAAGCAGACAAGTCGGCTGCGGCGAAACACGCACTCAGGGAAGGAAACCACAGGATTCTGTTCGAAAACACGGAATTCACTGCCCCCCACCAAGGATGTCACAGCCGACTGGTACGGGAGGTAAAAGAGATCCACTAAGAAGTTCAAGAATAGCGAACATCATGACGGCAGATAGAAAAATGTCGACGAATGTTATTGACAATTTATGTAATCCAGGTGCAGGTATTAGCTGAGTCAACAAAATATTTTTTTTATTAAAAATATAACAACAGCGTACAGTTCAACATAGTTAAGACACTATAAATATAAAATATGTTGTTATGCTCTCTAATCAGCAAAAATGCTAGTCTCGGGATTCACAAACATTCAATATGACAAGTGAAACACAAAAACTAGTAAACCACTACAAAGCCCATAGTAGTAACGCATCAGACATGTGACTCGAGGTTCAGATGTTATTTTAAACTATTGATGAATGAACTATAGCCCGGCAACTCACGTATATGGACAGATAATTCATTGAAGACTTTTATAGCCTGTGTAAAAGGATTGTATAATCCTTTGTTCGTTCTTACCATGCTCAGGTGCAAGTCATTTCTACTCCCTCTATTATACTCATAAAACTGGTTGTTGACTAGTAGATCGTTGTTGATTTTGATTCTTTTCTTTTTTATTTTATACATGTTCTTGCATTGCTCAAGTTTAAGTAGATATTTAATTGGGTGTAGTTCAGTCTGTGAGAATAAATCATTTGTGTGGGTTCGAAATGGAATTTGAAATAAAATTTTTATTGATTTATTTTGTAGCGTTTGAATTTTTTAATATGGTTTAAAGATCTAAAAAATGCGCTTTTAAAGAACATCGAACTAAAAAGTAAAAAATTTTTTTTTTTAATAAGCTTAAAACAATTACGAATGAAAAATTGTATTGTTGTAAAAAAAGCGACAGGCGCTTGATATACAAAAAATTTGACACAAAGCGCCCACGCTTTTTTCACAATAATATTAGTATTTTTCGTTCGTTATTGTTTTAAGCTTATTTAAAAAAATATATTTTTAACTTTTTAGTTTGATGTTCTTTAAAATCGTGTTTTTTAGTTTTTAAAACTATAATTATTTTTCATTTTTTAGTTTCGTATGCTATAAAAGAGTGTTTTTTAGTCTTTTTAAACTATGTTTCATCTAAACTTTGGGATCAATCAGCCGTTTATTGTTTAGAAAAATTACCATTAATATTTTCTGATTCCGGAGAGGGAGCCTGAAAATCAGTTACCAAGCCCAAGACCGCAGGCGCGCAAAGGAGGGTTACAAATAAGGCAGCGGGCGCGCGTGTTAATAAATAAAATGCTTTTTTCAAATGAAGAAATACATGTAAAATGAATTCGAATTATATCAAAGAGGTTATGTACAGCGCCATCTGCCCGCGATAAGATCAAGCAATAATGACGATATATCAAGAAGTTGCGTACAGCGGCATCTGCCCGCGTACAGATCAAGCAATAATGAGGGTTACAAACATACATACATACATACAGATAAAGCTAAAATAAACACGCTTTATGCAGTCATAATATCCAGTCATCGGATATTAATTAACTCAGGATATATAAACGTCAGGAAGAAATTCCAAAAATCGGCCTTAACCATTTTGTCAGGTTGGAAATATTTTTATTAATTTTTTTTTAGGTTTCATATTTTGCTGGAAGCAATGGAACGAAGTTGCCTCCTATTTATATGAAGAGTCTAGATGATGAACTGATTCCTGTGCTCCACAGAATAACGTCAAATGATCTAAGGGAGAATTCAATAGTATTGGAGTTGATATTTCGAATATTGAATGTATAACAGGAAACACCTTTTTGGGAATTGATCTGTGAAGTTTTCATAATTTGAGACTGAAAGCTCAACATGAATTAATGATGTCAGAAAATGCTGAGTTGAAATAGAACCTTATTAGATATTAGCTACTCATTTTACCTTAAAAAAATTTAAACAAAATTGAAATATATTACCCATTACCAGTATTACATTTTCAAAAAGTATTAGATTATGCAGTAGACTAATCATATTCATGGGAAACTTTATTAGTTTCATAGGTAGGATTATTATTCGAAATATTTTGTACTTACTAATAAGATCTATTTTGATTTCCACTTTATACATTCAACACAACCGCGACATGTGTTTCGATATACTCAAGCAGGAAATCCTGCTTGAGGAAGCTGTTGTATAGCGAAACACGTGTCGCGGTTTTGTAAGCCTTTTATAGAAAAAATCAAAATAAATTTCATTAGTAAGTTTTGATATGAATTTTCATCAAGTATTGGCCAGTTCTATTCAAAATTTTGTACTATCAAAAATATCAGGCAACCTTTCTTTAACATTTGTCTTTGTTCTCTCTCAATAATAAGAGTTCTGAATGTAACTTTTTTGTCACTATATCAGTATTTTCTGGTTATCATAAAATTCTTTGAAGAGTTTGTTGTGAATAATTTTAAACTGTCGTGGGACGAGATGAAGTTTTGTGATAAATCTTATTTTTGGACATCTAGTCGCTTGAATAAGCTTAAATTTGGAACACAAGCGTTCAATATATCAGTAAATAGGGCTTATTGGCAATTAAAAAGATGCCCCTATTGCAGCTGAGACGTTATTTCATAATTATTATATTTCTGCTGTACATTCCAAACAAAAAATATTTCATTAGTTTCATGTTAATGAATAATCTTTATTGATCCAAAAAACAAGAATATTTATAACAGAGATAAAAAATGAATTAATTATTTGAATACGAATTGATCAATAACAACCCTGATATGCTGAAAACTGTTTCATTTGATTGGCTTATAGTTTTGAAGGGAATCTTTTTATTAATATCATTTTATGTATACTTTGTGCACTGTCTAATCATAAGGCTTTATAAATTCATTTTAATACAATCTATAGCTTAGCATAGTGAAATTATATCTTGATCGACTTCTCCAGTAAAACCAATTCATATTATAAAAGGTTTTGGTATTTTATTTATAGAAAAAATAAGTAATCTAACTTATTGTTATTTGTTGAAATGCTGTACATTGAATAATCATTAAATGTAATATAGTACTATATTTCTAGCAAGAATGATTACATTGAATTTACCTATTTTTTGCCTAGGAGAAGTTGAAGGAGACATTTGAAGAGACATTGCAAAAGACGTTTGAAATGATACCAGAGGCCGAACGCATTGCACTGATATGAGTATATAAGATAAGGTAAATAATATCAGGCTGTTTTGTCCATTTGTAATTCCGTCAGAATAAAAATTTTGTGTTCGAGATTCGATGATGTCGACGAAGGCCGTTTTTGCCTGGTCCTGATTGGAAAAGGTTCTACCGGTGGGAAAGTTATCGAAGTGCTTGAAAAGATGGAAGCTGGTTGGCGAGAGGTCTGGCGAGTATGGTGGGTTATGGTTAGTGAATCATACTAGGAGCAACCGACCACCACACAGTAACCATGGTCTTTTTTTGATGGGTTTTTGCCTTTGGAAAGTGTCTGGGTGGCTCATTGCTGTCTAACCACTGTCCTGAACATATCCTGTTGTTATAGATGATGCATTTTTCATCACACGTGGTGATCCGATCCAAAAAAGGATCGTTTTGGTTGCGTGAAGGCAAACAGAACCAATCTCGAAACATGACAATTTCTGACAAAATGGTTTAGACTTTCACGGCTGAGGTTTTCAGTGTCATTGCTTTTCGAGTTTCAATGCCGTGGATTTTTAGAATTTCATCTTTGAAATTCCAAAAATCCACGGCTTTCAAACTCGAAAAGCAATGACATAGATGACAATTTCTGTTGATTGTTCAAATCGTAGGGAACCCACTTTTCGAGCTTATTGACCTTTCGAATACAGTTTAAACCATAAAAAACCGCACGGGAGCCGACGCCCAGTTCTTCCGCTATCCCACGCACTGTTTGTAATGACTCAGTCTCCACTAGGATCCCCAAATCCTCGTCCTGAATTACCGTAGGTCGACCACTTCTGAGCTCATCTTCGAATCAATCTGTTTTAAATGTATTTTTCCGTTTATCAGCTGTCGCCCCCATACGAACGATAACTCTTAGAAGTTGAGAAACTTGTTCGAGCTAAGGACTAACGAGGTCTTACCTTTTAACGTGTGATTCCTAACACGGTCAATTCCTAACATGATCAATCATTTATTTCCCATAATTGACAACATACATGGTATAGGGATAGTCATAGATACTATACACCTATAAAACATAAAAACTAATGGGTGTATCTTACAAATAAATAAATTACGTGCACAAAAATTCGGTCACGGTATAAAAAACTTTTGTGCAATAAAAATACTTCGAGTTCTTTTTTGACTTCTATTTTCCCAGTACAATTTTCTACTGACTCAGGTAATTTGTTGAATAGCCTTGGCCCAATACAGTTTGACGAAAAACCGGTAATATTTAATCTGGCAAAAGGTATACGCAAGTGGTTCTTTTATCTTGTATTAATGTTGTGTGTGTTATAATTCTTCGGGATTCCTTTCCTATTTCTATAGACAAATAAACACATCTCAAAAATAAATAATCCAGTCATAGTTAAAATGTTCAGTTTTTTGAAAAAATCTCTGCAAGAGTGTTGTCTTGATTTTCCTGCTAAGTACCTTACGGTTCTTTTTTGTGTAATGAATGTGTTCCTAGAATGTATGGAGTTGCCCCAGAAATGAATCTCAAACGAGATTCCGCCTGTGCATGGTGGAAGTTCATTAACTGTTCATGAGTTAGAATAGTTTTCATATTATAGATCAAGTAATAGAATGAATTAAGGTTATATATTAATGATTCACTATGTGTTTTGAACTTAAAATTTTTGTCTAGTTTAATACCTAGGAATTTCACAGTATCACTGGTTACAATTTCTTGACTAGATAGTTCAATTTTGAAGTCCTCACTGTGTTATTGGGCTGTCTGAAATTTTATGATAGTTGTTTTGTCTGGATTGGATGATAATTTATTTGACCTGAATCTCTTCATCAAACACTAATATAGATTCGCATTCATTTTGTAAGATGTTGTTAGATTTGTTAAAAATAATCAATGATATATCATCAGCATATAATGTAAATTGTATCCTAGGAAATATTGTACGATTTCATTGATGTAGAGATGAAATAGTATAGGCCCTAAAATAGAGCCTTGCGGGACACCTACATTGACTTCTGAGTTTGAAGATGTACATTTTCTACTTTGATTTTTATACTTTATGCTCACATATTGCACACGATTTCTCAAAATGATGCTACCCGATCTAGAGAAACAGAAGTCAACCCGTAAGAATGCAGTTTATCTAGTAGCTTTGTATGAGCGACACAGTCGAACGCCTGACTAAGATTATAAAAAATACCCATCGGGCACTCGCCGGCCTCAGTGAATTTCAGTATTTCTGAATGAAAAGACTGTACAGCCGTGTTGGTAGGCATGCCAGGGCGGCTCCCATGTTGTTGTTTGCTTACAATTTTAAATTTCTGTGAGAAGTTCTCTATTAAGAAAAGCATATTCTAAAATCTCTGAAACGTAATTTTGCAAATCAACGTGGAACAGTGTGTTCATTAACAACATCATTGCCAATTACCTGGTTAATTTTTCGGGCTGTTTGACAGTGCTTTGGTTCGATTTGAATTCGACATTATGTAGTAATTAAAATTTGGAAAAAATGAACAGCATCAATGTATAGAGTTCAAAATTCTCTATCGATCAGTATATTCCAGATCTCTTCATATCTGGTTTCATTTTCAGCAATAAGAGGTAACTAAACTAATGTCAATATTCAGCTGTATGAGAGGAAATGAGAAGTAATAGGGACGTAAGTTCAGAACTACGTCTTATTTGGTAATTCTCGATGATATATTTCTCAACTATTTTACAGAGAGTATAACAATTTAACTTCAAAATAGAGCTAGACAAACCTAAAGTTTGGGTAAATAAGTTGCCTAATTAGGCCATTTAATCAGCTCGAACAACAAAAGTTCAAAGAATATGACATCTGGTACAGAATCGTAAATTAACATTAAAAAGTTTCATTCAAATCCGAAACTAAATATTTTGAAATCATTCACTTGGAATATTTGGATAGTTACAGTATCGATAAAACAAAATTCTCAATAAAATAGACTCGTTTTCTGTGAACAGAACTTCTTGGACAATCTAATACAATTTGTTTTCATCACAGAGTGTTCAATTAAATCATAGTAAACAACGGCAGTGAATAGAAAAACACTGAGCTTTCAAAACTACACAAAATTTGATTTGAGACCATTTATCCACCCCATTGCCCACAAATCTAAAGGGATGATCGAAAGACTCTATTCTACACTTATCGAACACATTATGTCGCAAAAATTGATATTATCTCCATGATACGTCATATTATTTGAAATTGTTGGCATATCCACTGAATAAAAGGTAAATACAAAGAAAATTCAAGGAAATCATACCCCGTCCTTAACAAATAAAGAGAGATATCATCAATAGCATATGTTCAATATTTAAGTCTTCTACTGTAAATCTTGACTCCATTGTGATTAAGAAAAATCAAAGTATATTTAGTTTTACTATTGAAAAACAAAACAGTCCAACAGTTAACTTTGTGAAATAATGAAAAATTGTTACCTACAATAATGAAATTTGGCAGTAAATCAAACACAAACAGGGAGAATTCAAATTTCATTCAATATTCTGATGCAGATCATAAACAAGTACGAAATTATCAATTCAACGTGAGACGTATGAAATTCTTATAGAATTTCAAAATTATGTATCCAAGCATAGTACCAACTACTGACCTATAAATATTAAGAACTGCTGAAAATTCAAAAAGAAAAACGACCTCTTCATGGTGTGGTCATGTTGCAGCATGAACATGCCTAACGAAGCCATTGTATAGTGAAACACGTGTTCTTTGTTTTCCGTATTTATCATTTTTTTATGAATATAGAGAAGCAAATGCCTTTTTTTCCCCAAAAAAATTAAATATATATCAACATTCAGTCGGTTCCCGCCTATAATTTCACTATATCCACCACCAGAAAACTACAACAATTTTGGCATCATATTTGTTAATTATCTATTCTGTGACAGTCATCATCAAAAAACCTTACAATAATCAAAC